>NW_021829654.1:0-33610 GCF_006345805.1 Octopus sinensis | reverse complement strand
GTTCAATATGGGAATTTCCAAATTCAATATGGGATTTCCAAGTTCAAAGTGGAATTTTCCAAATTCTTTCAAGTCGGTTATTGAATTCATTTATTAATTTAAAATCGCCTTACATTACAAAATGTACGTTAATAAAAAGAAACAATTAGCTGAAAAAAGAAAAAATTTGTTGACCGTTTACGAAAATGATGGGGATTGGAATCAAGTTGCATGTTCTCTCGGAAAAAAAGAACAACTGCATACAGGTGGATAAAAGAAGGCTTTAAGGATGATTTAAGAGGTGAACCTGACTTGTCAAAAACAGAATTTCGGAAACAGAGATTGGAGGATTTAATTAAACAATCTATGGACGAAGTTACTCCAAAGATTTGTACTAAGTTAATAGCCAGAATCTAAGGACTATTGCCTTCTTTATTAAATTACAAGGACGTAACATTTTAATTTTTTCGTTTGATATAAATTAATCATGATTTTTTTCAAATATTTTAAAATTAGCTTGGAAATCCCATATTGAATTTGGAAACTCCCATATTGAACTTGGAAAGGTATAGATAAATTTGAGTCTCCGTATTATTCTGCTTCAGAAATAATTAATAATTTTTTGAATAATCGCGTTGAGGTAGTTTTAAATACAGTCAAAAGTGTTTTTTAAGTCAAATTCACTAGCTTCATACAGTGTCGGAAAATAATTTTTGTCATCTTCCTCTTCAACTTGGTCTTGCAGTTTTACTTTCCTCAAAAAGTTTTGTATAAAGTTTTCGTCGTCAATTTGGACGTCTATGTTGATCGGCACAAACGACTCTCTCCCTCTATCACTGTTTTTGATTAGCTAGTTATAATTGTTGTTTGTGCCTGAGTTGCAACCTATGATGTGAAAATTGTGGATAGCGAGCTTTCTAAAATCTAATCAACCGCACTACAGTAAAAAAGAAAACTTATAAGTAGGGCCAACATTTTTTTAACCTTAAAAATTGAAAAATTTAACCTTAAAAAGTTAACTTTATTACCTATAAACCAAATTTTTAACCTTAAAATTAAAAAAATTTAACTTTATTTATTCTCCTAAATTGCGAAAAGCATCGTTCATTGGAGAACAAAGGAGAGAGATCCGACTAAAAACACTGAAGGAATAGATATCCCGCTCGATGAAGTTCCCTCACATCTGCGAAGTCAACTGGCAAAAGTTCAAGAGGTGGATCCGATCGACATGGTTCCGAAAGAAGTTATATGTGAGGCTCAGAGAAGTCTAAGAGCTAATTTGAGTCATACGGGACCACTGTGCAGAGACATAACGTTGGAAGAAACGTATGCCGCAATTATGAGCTGCAAGAATAATGCACCCGGCCATGACTACATTCCAATTTCTGTATTCAAACATGCTCCAAATATTCTCCTACGATACTTGACCGCACTATACAATGCAAGCTGGAGACTTGGATACGTACCGGACTCTTGGAAAAAGTCAATCGTACGTATGATTCTAAAGCCTGGAAAAATAAAGGACCATGCAGAGAACTATAGGCCGATAAGCCTAATATGCTCCGTCTCTAAAATTATGGAACGGATTGTCTTCACAAGACTTTCGAACTTGGTAGAGGAATCAGGTGCACTTGCAGTAGAGCAGTGGGGATTCCGACGAAAAAGATCCTGTGGTGATTGTTTCGGAGAACTCGAGAAAGTCATCTCGCTTAGTCTTGCTAATAATACAGCGACTATTGCTATCTGCCTCGATGTCTCAAAAGCTTTTGACAGCGTATGGCACCTGGGCCTCTTGGAAAGTGTCGCCAGAGCAAACCCGGGTCTAAAACGGTCAATGGCTGAAGAGCTATTTATCAATGAGAAGGTCATACATACGATGCGGAAACCGTTTGTCGGAATCTGTCGATCTCAAAAGAGGGGTACCTCAAGGCTCGGTCTTGAGCCCCCTGCTTTTTAATATTTACGTTGCTGATATTCCAAAACCGAAAGATCCTACCAGTCGTCTCATGATCTACGCGGACGACATATTAATAACGGATGCTTTGTGGAGAAAAGACATCTCGTGGAGGAATTAAAAGGATACGTGACAAGAGTGGAAGAATGGTGCATATCAAAGGACTGTCGCTTGCAAAAGAAAAGTGCACCGCCACTTGGATTGCAAAACAGGGAGCAAAACGAAAACCGCCGAGAAACCTCTATGAGTTTACAGTAACGGAGAACCTGAAATACCTTGGGGTTGAAGTTGGATCCAAGGGTTCTTACTTCAGATACATCGACTCGAGGAGAAGGAAATGCGCTCAAATTCTCAGGAGCATAATTCACTTCCACCTTTCCCCGGAAACGTTTTTATATGTTTATAAAACGTGCGTCGAACCATTGCTTACCTACGGTTCGAGGGATGGTATCCTACTGCTGAAAGGGATGGCATTATCGCTAAGCTCGAAAAGACGAGGCGATATGCCATCAAATTGGCAAATGGACTCCAGTTGGACCAACCCATCCCTCAAGTGATGGAAGACGCGACGGAAACGGTGGAAGTGTTCTTGAGAGAGCCTTTTCTTCTCGAATTAATTTTAAAAAAAAAAAAAAAAAGAGGGAAACAACGAAGAAGAGGCATACGTTGTCTCATTAACTTTCTCCCTCTTTTTTCGGCTTTTCCGTTAATAAAAATTCATTCATTCATTCATTCATCGTTCGATAGATGCCGAGGATGGTTGACAGTTTTGAAGCAACGAATAATCTTCCGGAGAGATATTTTTATTATCCATATTAATAATTTTAGTCATATCGCTCTCTAAAATTCTCTTCTCTAAATATTTTTTGATCCCTGCTTCATCCTTCCCGAAGTCAAGTGTACTTAACGTCGAATATGCAAATTCTATTGTACATTCGCTACTTTCAAGTTGTAATATTTTCTCTATGAGATTAATTACTATATGAAAAACCTGGAATATGTGAATAGTTATGCGAAATTGCACATAAGCTTTTTACTAGTTTTTCACTTTTCAATGCATTTTTGGTGGCAGTCACTAGTATTCCTTCGTCCTCAAATCAAAAATGTTAATCACTGAGATTAAATTTCTTGAATAAAAAGATGCAGCCTTTAACCAGGTGCCCCATCTCGTCAACAAAATTTCGGAGGAATTCCAATTTCGTAAAACAACAATTTTCGCTTGTGGTTCTTCCTGACTGAAGCTTGCACGCTAGATATCACATCATCAACTTCTGGATAAGATTTTCTGACCTCCATTGAACAATTATGCAGAATATGGGTGACGCAATTAACATGAAAAAGATTGGGATATAAATTTTTTAAAATTTTCCCGGCTAAATCATCAATTAATTAAAACAATACCGGATGTCATATACCGTGCAGCATCGGAAATGAGAAGCATAAAATTATCCCGTTCAACCATAAGGTTTCGAATGGCATCATCAACGATCTGTGCTATGATATTTTTTGTTGGCACCCCTACTTATAAGATAAGAGAAACTAATAAACGTCATAAGTCGGAATTAATGAGAATAATTCACTTTCTTGTTCTCACTCTTGCTCTTGAAAAATTGTGTGGCTGGCACAAGCAAAATCTTAGGCACGTACGTGCTTATGGCAAAGCAGATGTGTATTTAATAATAATTGTGATTTGATGTTAAAAATAATAAAATTTATTGGATAAAATGTTGCTGGCTTTATTTGATTAATTGATCTCCAAAAAATGAACTAACTCAATCACAATTTTATACAGTTAGAAAATTCTTTTAGATTGTTTCTATTTTTTAATATACCTTAAAAAACTTTATATACCAGCCTTTATTTTTATATTCTTCCATTTTAGGTAAATAATACAAACGTCATTTAGTATTTGTGGTCCAAACCACATATTTCTAGAATATATAAAATATATAAATATATTTAATTTATAAATCCTACATGAGTACGTTTCTCGAAGCTACGGATGCACGATTCGAACTTTTCGAAAATTAAATTTACTCATTTTAAAATATTTTTAATGTAAAGCTACTATATCGATTATCCTAATAAAAAAAGACTGACGTTGATAAAAGGATAGTCAGGAGCCTAAGGGTCAACTCAACGACTCGATGATGCGTATTTAATACCAGCTTCCGCGGAGTGATCGAAATTTGCTGGAAAAGCCAGCTTGTCTTCCTCTGGTCGTCAGTTTTTGTAGTTGGAAACAAAGTGTTGGAAACAAAGTTCAGGCCGTTTTAAGAAAAATAAAAACTGACGAGGATTTAATTAATAATATATTTCCATCCGTGTCTAAAACTTTTTTTTCAAGTTCAACAAGATTCTCAATAATTTTTCGCTAGAAATCATTTGACTCAAAAAATGATTTAATCAAGCTCTCAATTCTGCATCACTATTTAACAAAACTTTTTACATAGCATTTGAAAGCATTTTTCAGACGTGTGTTTGAATAGCTTCTTTGTTTATTTTTGCAATATGGAATCAAACATTTTTATGTTTCAAACAAACATTTTGATGTTTATTAGATGTTTTTATCTGAATAACCATTTTGAGTTTCTTCATCTCTTAGGCATAGAGTTTCGCATTGACAGTTTGAGTTATTTCCAGCAATTCTTGATTAATGATCTCTTCTCAGTTTAAGCATACACACAACGTCGTTTTACGTGGATTAAAATATTGTTTCACGTATGGGGTGCTTTTTTAAGACTAAGTATTCTTTGCGCCATTTTATATTGAAATGCAGACACCATTTTTCATTTCAAGTAACTGTTGCATTATAAAATTGTTCGTTGTATACATGAGTTAAGCTTTACGAGCAAGCAAACCATTGGAAATTGTGGGTCGTTGTGAAGGAGATCAGAATCATGATTTCAAAACGCACACTGGAGGAGACGCCATGGCTGCTCCAGATAATTTTATTAGCAATCCTAAGAGAAAACTGTTTGGCTACTAGCGGCACGACCGATTTTCCCTTCCTAGAATGAATCAAAAAATATTAAGTGATAACTTAAAACCATATAAAATAGAATTGTTTTTATTGCCAAAAAACCAAACCCAAAGAAAAATCGTTAACAGTAAGATAAAAAAAGAGACACCGAAGTGCCTCTTTCATTGCTAATCCCAATTATCGTAATCAAACACAAGTTTTCTTTTGGACCATATTGATCGTGGGCACAGAGAATTTTTGCAAGCTTTTAACCTTCTGTCAAATTGTACTCCGTAAGCCAATTTCAATGCAAAACGTTTTGTCTTTTCCAGCTCTTCGATAAGATATTCACTCTAAACCAAATAGTTTCATGCATGTCAAAATTTAAAACATTATTTTATAAATAAGTAAAATGTTTTTTTATTTCTAAATTATCGTTCTGAATAAAAGTTAGGTTATGTTATTTAATTAAGTCGTGTTCGAGACGGAACACGATTGCATTGACCAGTCTACATTTGGTCCTTAAGCAAATATCTCTGCTTTTGTATATACTGTCTATTTTCAGGAAAGCACTCCGTCACATGCCAAATTAGACATGATCAATGATCATTTCGGCATAAATATCGAATAAGATGGGAGATAATACGAAAAATTGTCTGACCCTCTAACAATTTTGAATCAGTCGGTATCTCCATACACTTTGCTAACAATAGCTTTTTGGTTTTTATAAAGAGATTTGATAAACAATGTCAGATGGGAATTGAATTTAAATTCTTTTAAACCGGACCACAGCTTGTCGTGTATAACGGAATCAAAAGTTTTCTGATAGTCAATGAAGCAAATGTATACACTCTTATTGTATTCATTGGCTTTCTCTGTAATCCATCGGACATTTGTTATATGGTCACGTGTACTCATCCCTCCTGGAATTCTGCTTGGACATCCGGTAAAATCATTGGATTAATGGATTTGAACGGAAGAATTCCTGAGGTATGAGGTCAACAAAATTGGCCAGGAGAGTGGAAAGATCCATATCTATTCCAATACTAAAAGAAAACGGTAGCAAAGACTGCTTAATCTATCGTTAAATAGCCTTAATTCCTCAAGTCGGCAAAATCACTTAATTTTAAGTGCCCGAATAAAAACGTTAGCATAAATTTCTGTTAACAACTGGACGTTTTATAAAGTCAATTCCCGAACTTTTAATGTCATACATTCTTTTTTGTTTTTATAATAAAAATATTTATCTTCACAGGTTATTGTCAAAAATGTAAATATTATCTTTAGAATGAAATTTTTCAAGACACCAATTTTTTAATAAGAATTTCTAGTCAACTTTATTCAATCAAATTGTGAAAAGCTAATCAATTAAATGATAATTTTACAGGCATTATTTAGAGTATAAATTTCGAAATTCTTTGATTATTTCGAAATTCAGGTGAAGACACCTTTTGATGTAACCTGAATTTAACATTCTATTACATTTTGATGCAAGATGATCCACTGTTATCGTCAAAGATCTACAATGTAGACCTTTGTCATTAGAATCTCTGAAAATGATGTTTCCGTCTTGAAGAAAGAGAATATCGCCTGCGATTTAGGAGATATATCCTTTGAATATCAAAAATATTATTTTTTAGCGACTCATAAGCTTAGAAAACAACCTTTTCTTTTTAATACTACTCAACAATGACTTTATTTGCAAGTCACAGTAGTGATCTGGCAATCTCTTTGAGTGTGGTTGTTCTATATTTATAATGCAGGGATTCTATAATTGTGGCCATGTGGGCTTTTCTTTTTTTTCTGTCTACAAAATTTCTGCTTTTTTCAATGAAATTAACCTTCGCTTTTCAAAATTGGACTTCAAAGCTAACTCGTTAAATAGAAAACTTTCTTTACATCGATCTACGCTCACAATAATGTGTTTCTATGTAATTCACATATTTGTGATAAATTTATTTATATAAGCACGGCTGCATGTAATTAGTCTAAGGTCCTTCGGGTCAACAGAGATTGCTTTCTTTAGGGTTAAAAATTTAATTCCCGTGTAAAACTATCCTTGTGGTTGACTGACATCATTAATAATATTTCTGATCTTTTAGAAAAGAAATTTGCGAAAGTGTTTAGCTTTTTGATAAAGAAATTATACACAGCATCACAATCAAGAGCCTTTCAATTAGGAAAGCAGAACTGTTGCGGCATATCACTCTTCTATTTTTAGGCTTGAATGGTGTTTTTAGCAATGAAATAGATCAAAATTGTACTATTTTGAAATTTGTGATTAAAAGCTGTTATAAGTGTAAATTTGACTTTGTTTTTATCACAAAAACATTATTTTTAAAATTAATTGATAACATGATTTTAGGAAAACACCAAAAGTATAATAAATTGTTCCAATTATTTTTCTAGGTAAAATCCAATTGCGCTAGTTGTTCGTTAAAAAGATTAATTAACGCGAATAATAAATTGAATGCACGGAAGCTGCAATTTATTTGAAAGCGTAGAAAAGCTTATTATATGTTCTATCTGCAATAATATTATGGAAAATCCATATACTGCTTCAGACTGCAACCATTCATGTAAGTAGTGAACTTTTTCTTTACCAACTACTTAAATTAATTATAATAGTACATCTAAATTAGTGATTGTTATACTCCTGGATAATGTTTTAGACACATTAATTTATGAAGCAGGTAGTTTAACAGTCGGTTATCCTAACCGCAATGATTAATATTTATTGATGTTTTTTGAACTGACATTATTATTCGATAACTCATTTTTAGCTACTTAGGAAAAATAAAATTATCATTTTTAATCTCATTTCTTACTTTTAGTTTGTGAAAACTGTATTTGGGAACATTTTCAAAAGTCTAGGAATTGTCCGATATGTGGTGTTCTAATTGAAAACTCATGCCCCGAAAATATGATTAAGTCAGTGGTGAAATTAACATTAATAGAGAAGATTCGAAAATTCAGACAATTATTCAAATTATTCAAGCAGGTATTATTTTTAAAAAACTGTATTAGATTATGATGGAAAACTTTTTACGCCAAAAAGTTTATTTATGATTTTATTTCTTAGTGCGAAGGCACAAAAACGAAAGTAATCGAACTTACTTTGAGTCAATAGAAAAGATTCCACAAACGATAATAGTAAATTACATCTTAAAAAAGTAATATATAAGAAAGGTTTATTTCTGTTAGCTTACCGGCCACCGCAGTGCCTGATTTGCCCTTGAAAGTTCATAAATCTGTAATTTATTTGTAGTCTATCAATAATTATCTTGAATGTAATTCTAATATGTTAATCGGTGCGATTAAGAAACATGTCCGTTTAAAATATTTTGTTACAAATTGTTCTAAAGTGAGTCATAAATGAAAATCAATATTTACAGGTGAGAATCACTTTTTATGACAATAAATTAAAAACAACTGCAAGACTAATTGATGTCATCAAGTCCGTTGGATTAGAAAAAGTTGTATTATTAAAAATAATTGATTGTATTTAAGGGATCGATACTTTGTCTTGGTGTGGAAATTTATGTTAATAATAAAGAAACAATATATCCTTCTGCAAACATAAAATTTCCAAATCTCGCAGAACTTAGAGAAAAAGTATCTAAAAAGATCAATCAATCTGCACTAAATTCTATTTATTCTAAAAATTTAAATAATGATACAACATTTAAAGATTATGAGATAGCGGAAGACAATCCATGTGTTAAAAGAAAAATATCGAGCTCTGACAATCACTGGGAAACATTCTCTAAACTTACAAGTGGTCCGCTTTCGAGTATTTTTTCTTGTCAAAACCATAGTCAGGTTTACTAATCAATAATTAATTTTGTCTAGCCGAAAAAAACCGCAAATTGCGAAAGAATGAGTATTTCAGATTCCTATGAACCTGATTCAAATGAACGAAATAATATTTGTTCTACCTTCGTTGTTCCTCAAATAATAAGTAATAAAGAATTTATTCTCAACGAAACGAAGGAAAATATTAAAACCAAGCCAAAAATTGAATTTGGTATTGAATCCATAATCGCAGATGAATATTCCTCTAATCTGATTTAGTTTTGGATAAAACTGCTTAATTATTTATATTTTTAATTTTTGAGGCCAATTATTAATTTATTTTTAACTATTTTTTTCGAATTCATAAATTATGTAAATACCTCATTTTTTGAATCGATATTAAGGGAAATTTCGGCGGTTTCATCCTATTTATTTTTTAAAGATTTTAGATAAGATTAAAGCACTAACTTTTATAATATTCATTGTTTAAAAGAAATCTTATTAACCACTAATTTTTAAAGAGTAAAAAGCATTGTGATTTATCAAAAATTATTTCAAATCTTAATGATAATTTGTAATTCTGTATTTGTTTAAAGATTGTAACTGTACGTCTCATGGTAGTATTATGATATTTTTGTGGAAAACTGAGATCAATATGATAAGCGAGGAGTTTTCAATTACAGTCAAACCTCCTCTCGGGACCGACAGAATTGTCCGGTATAGAAGGGAGGTCGATATATTCAACAAGTAATTAAAATTACTTATAACGAAAAAGTAAAATTAATAGAGATATGTCAGTAAGGATTGCCTCGTATTTAGCATCGATCCAGGAATCGCTTTATTGTTCAGATAGATCAGTTGGTTGTCGAGAGTAAGTAATGCAAATTTTTGAGTAAAGGAAAAATGGCACATTTTTTCTAGTTTTTGTTGAACATTTTTCCGTGCTAATTTCTCTGTATGTTTTGGCTCTGTTTGCTTATCAGAATTTAAGTCACTTTGATTATCTTCAGAAGCTGATACTGTTTGGCAATGCGTAATTATGGATGATTTCCAATCTTTGGGATTTTCAGTGGGTAAGTTCAAAGTCTAAGTTGACAAATTTTTCTTCTGTTGTCGACTAGTTTATACGTGAGGGGTATGGACAGTAAATTGTTCTAGGACTGTCGTTTATATCATATATTTTGATCGGAATACCAAACTTCTTAAAGCAAAGAGAGATTCTGTTTGATTTCACGTCCACTCATGCAGTGTTAATCATTCGGATAGCATCCAAAGAAGAAATTTTTTTATAATTGATATTGACAAAAGTTTTTGAAACATGCTATCTGAAAGCATTCCCCAGTGTTTTTATTCAAATTTTCGGTTGGCAAAACCTTTTTAACATAATTTGCGTTGTGATTGTATAATTCCAGATAAATATCAGTCTTTTTAAGTTTGTTTGATACAATGGTGAATCCAATTTCATACTTCTTCCAAAAAATTTTTATGTCGGCTTAGGTGTCTGGTTAGATTCATTTATTATTTGAATTTTTTAGTTATTCGCAATTCAGGATTAAAGACGATTAATAGGATTTGATCAAAGATTGATGTAGAATTATAAAAGAAAAATGAAGTTGGAACCACAAAATACGGCCGTTATTCGAAGTAGAGGAGATCCAGTATATCGAAGATGAAATAGCAGTTATGGTCTATAGAATCAATCGGGGATAGAACATTGGTTTGGTTTTAAGGAAATTCCAATATGCCAAGGAATCGGTTTAGAGAGGTTTGACTAAATAATGATAAGAACATTTACGATTTTAAAATCTTAATATATTCCGGAATAATTACAGTTTACAGTTTATTTATTTCCAAATTACTATTTTTTTCAATCACAAATCATTATTTTTCAATTATTTTAAAGACAATATCTAAGCCAATTTGTCATGTTCAACATATTTTACTAAGATTTTTTCGTAACTCTTTTTTAATCAAAATAGCTTAACTTGTAGCGATTTTTTGGATTGTGGATTTCTATTTTAACAGCCGACTCGTAAATGTTTCGTACATTATCTTAACGCTGTTTCTGTTTTCATGCAATACCTGTCATATAGAACTTCAAATAAACTTATATTTCTTAGTAATTAAATTCCTCATTAGAAGTGAAAAATCGCTTTAGACTTCTGTAAATAACGACAAAACTTAAACCCTAGTCCTAGCTTTTGACTATTTAACCAACATTGAACAAAAGATTGTATTTTTTACTACATATAACAAGTTAATTTATTATATGAAAATTATAGTAGCTTGATTGTTCTCATCTGGAAATCGAAAATTCGAATTTATCCGGGAGATGATTTTAGCTTTTTTGAGGCTAAAGGATAAAATCACTGTATTCTAACTCTGTGAACTCCTTAAATTTCTCTTTATTTAGAATACTTTTATTAAATTTTCTGAATTCTAAAAATATTAAAATAAAAATACCAAAACCTTGTTTATTAAGTTTTTTCATAAAAAAAGAAATTACTATCACTAGTCCAAAAACTAGTAAAAAAGATATAACAATTCCTATTTTAAGTGTTTTGACTGAGTTTTTCAGGGATGATCCACTGTTAGAATTATTATCTAATATGTTGAAAACTAAAAAATTGCCTTTTGGGAGGATTAAAAAACTCAAACTAGTAATATGTGCTCCGTATTTATTCCTTGTTATAGAAGTTAATTTATATGGGCCGTTTACAATACTGAACCGAATTTGAACTGTTTCGTTGTATTTATTTGGAAGAATGGATTCTAAATCATTTGAAAAATAATTTTGAGACTGTTGTTGTTTTTTAGTTCGGTCATAGATTCTCCAAGAAACCAAAAAAATGTCATTTTGTCATCTCCGGCAATTTTATGAAAACTGAAGCTGACCACATCTCCATCTGTTACTTTTTTTAAAAAAGGAACAATCTTTCCATTCGGAACTAGCATGATTATATAAATTATTTTTAAACTACCATTATCTACTATTCTAAATTTACGCAGTACACTGGTTCCAATTAAATTTATTCCATAGCAAAAATATAAATTATCGTGGGACATAGAAGATGATCTTATGTTATTATTATTAATGTCATGATATATAACTTTCGGAATCGGACTATTTTGTTAATCTTAAATAAAATTTTACTTTCCATAAAAAGCACAAACGGAATTATTGATTAATGAATTTGAATTTACAACGTAGTAATCGTAAGGAGGATAAATAATCTTTGGAGGGAAAAAAAGCAATGTAACTAAAAAAAGATTACATTCCAAATTAGTTGCCTTTTTTCTTCACATAAAGTGCAAAAAATTCAGTTTCAAAAGTTACACCTGTTATTGTATCGTTAATTGATGCCAAGCAACGATAAAAACCAGTATCGTCTGATATCAAAAATGCAAATATTAACTTTCCTAAGTTTATTATTGCTAGCAACAATTTTCTAACCATCCACATAAACTTTTCGTGTGGTATCCAAACCCTTATCCATTTTTTCAACTTTATATTTGGCAAATGTAGGAATATTTTTAAAAAAACTTTGATTACATTGAATTGTATACGATTCTCCTTCGTTTTTATGTATAATTTTATTATTCAGAATTTTATTATTCATTTCTAGTATATTTTTGATTAATAATCAATATTAAAATTAAATAATTAATCAAATCAGGATTTTCATTATATGTTTTTATAAATGAATAACCTGGGTGAAATACATTAACTGAAGGTATTGTTGTTGTACCACATTTATTTCTAACATAGCATTTGTAGTTCCCGGCTAAATTATAATTTTTATTTTTAAAGATTAATGTTTGTTTTGAATTTTCGAACTGAATTGAATCCAATATTTTTAAAGAGCTCTCTATTGGAATTCCATCTTTTGTCCAAATTATACTAAATATTTGTCATTAACTAGAAATGTCAACCTTTTTTCATCTTTATAACAATTCTTACATTTACAGCAAATTTTGGCTTCTTTTCTAAGCAAAACAGGACCGAGTGTGAAATTATTGATACTAGGTAACTGACATTCTAAAAAAATAAAGAGGTATGTTAAAATCAAAAATCATATTTATATACCTTGAGAAGATTTAAAAATAATTTGAGAAATGGTTATAATTTTTAAAATGAGGTATTTCATTTTTTCCTATAAAATGCATATTAGAAATAAAAGATTAAAGTATTATAGAAATGAAAGTTGCATACTATACTAACTTTTTTAGTTAACAATTAATCAGACGAGTTAATTGATCAAGTACTAAATATTTTCGTTAAAATCAAATTTATATTAAATTATTGTATTTATTCATTCAACCATGATCAATCAGTTACCGAGTCATTCAATAAAGTATTTTGATTTATAATTATTGTTATCTATTTAAAACATTTTTTGATATATTTTTAAATATCTGAAAAATATGTTTAAAATTCTTTTGTCGACGTTGTTTATGAAATTACTAAAGTTCATGTTAAGTGTTTAAAGTTAAAACCATTTGTTCTAAATTTTATTGTTTTAGATATCGTTTGCTGGTTATTAATTTCTATCAATTAAAAAAAATTTCGATTGTCAGCATGTAATCTTTATAAAATGTCATATTGAAAAAAATCAATTTATTTTTTAAAATCAAAGATGTAGTTTACTAATAATTTTTAGGGATTAACGCATATTATATAGTCTCAGTCAATAGAATAAAAACAGCTCTAGAATAAATTATTTTAAAGCTCTGCGGAAAAATTAATTCTTACTTGAAAGCTTATATTAAAAATTAATGGACAGTAAAAATTCGAACTGTGAAAAATATTTCAAGCCCTAACATGTTTCACTATTCTTATCTCGAAGTCGGCAAAAAATTGTTAAAAATTATATCAATTAAATGCTTTAAAAAACTAACTTTAGTTAAATTAAAAATATTAATATATTATCTGTATGAACCCAGGAGCTTGGGAAAACTACCAAATTTTTCAAGGACTGCACCATCCCGACCGAAGGTTCCAAGCATATTACATGCACCCCGGATTGACGAGTGACGCCGTCAACAGTGATACACCACTGCGGAACCGGATGTCTATCCCAGCCACAGCTAAAAAGAAAAACAGATGGAGCAGAGACAGATACACCTCGTTTGGATTAGCTAGTTTCTTAATAACATGTTCTCTCTCTGTCTTGATCTTATGTGGCCGCACGTGTGGAAATATAACTACTATGTTTCTACGGTAGTTGCCTATAATAATAATCTGTATGAAATAAATTAATTGACGAATAATTCACGACCTTGGGATATCAAAGTGCAGAGAACCTCACCTAAGACTAAATATCAAAAAAACTAGATCAAAGAGAATTAAATAGCTAACCGTCAGATTCATCTAAAGTACAGTTGAATTCGTATAAGCTTAAAGGAACTTATTTTCTCTCGCTGCTGGTGCATGAATTCTAGTTAGTTTGTAAAAAGATTGTACGAACTCATGGTCCCAACTTTAAAATGATATAGAAAACGATCTATGTATTTGATAACTATCTCCGCGCTAATGATTTTTCTAGTAGTATGATCGCAGATCAAACAACAGGGGTTTCTCCAGATAAAAAGGTTTTTTGATATTAACAAAAAAATTAACGTTTTGTTAAATTAAAGCAAAATTTCATTTAAAGAATTTAATCTCGAGTTTTTACTTGTTGGTAAATTTTCTGTTATTTCCTTTAAGAATTTTAACTTTTGAATTAATCGATCCATTGTTAACCTTTTGAAGTTAATCGATTCATATTAATTGACCCAATTAAACAATCTATATTTTGTCACATTGACCTGCTTGGAATAAAAGAGTTTCACTGGATTGACAGTGGTTTTTTTCGTTCGTAATGATTTGTCATAGTCGGTTAAATGGATACTTGGCTTAAAAATATTAAAAAATTAACAATTAGTTAAATATTTTAGAGAAATACTATACTTTTTAATTTATAAAAAAGAGTTAGCATTGTAAAACTCAGCAAAGAAATTCTTGAAAAATCTAAAGGATCACAGAAAACCAAGCAGAAAACACATTAGACGACAATCCCAACAGAAAACAATAATTTAGGTTAAAGCAGATCGCGAAAAACATATGCTTTGAAAATGAAAATGTATTTTTTTATTAAAAATAGAAATGATTATTAATATAAAAATTTTTTAATTGTTAATTCCTTTTCAATATGTACAGTGGTCGTCAAAAAAAATTGCTCACCAATGTTTATGTCTTTATATAGCATTATTCTGATTTATTTTTTTTGTAAACATCTTTAAGTAGTATTTTATTATTATACCTTAATTTTTATAATAAAATTTTTCTTTTTTATTTACAAACTTAAACAAAAACAAAAAATTGCAAGACAAAAAACATTAGCACAAATTTGGAAATCTCATTATCAGTAATTAATATGTCCTCCCCTTGCTAAATATAAAGAATAACTCCTTTTTCTCATTGAATTTACTAAGTTTTGTAAAAAAATTTTAGGAATTGACTGCCAAATTTTCATAATATTTGTCTTTAGATCCTCTTTACTTTTCGGGGGATTTTTAGCTAATTCTCTTTTCATAAAGCACCATACATGCTCTATTGGATTAAGATCCGGTGATTGCAATGGCCAATCAAGAATAATATATTTTTTGGTTTCGAAATATGCCTTAATCATACGAGATGTATGGCATGGAGCATTATCCTGTTGAAAAATAAACGAGGATAAGCCCATTTTTTCAGCTGATTGGTCCAGATTATTAGACAGTAAATTTATATAATATCCAGAGTTCATAGTTTCTTCGATAAAAACCAAATTGCCTACACCACTATACGATATACAGCCCCAAATCAAAACTCTCCCTACTCCGAACTTAACAGTCGGCAGCAAATGTGCATTTTTAACTCCGTTTTATTTTTTCTGTAAACAACCTGATGTTTTCTGTTGTTAAAAACATCGAACATTGACTCATCTAGAATATCACCGATTTCCATGTACTATCAGATATCGATAAAAATCGTAGTGACGCAGACCATCTCGAAATAATATTTTTTGAGAAAGCAATGGCTTTCAAATTAACAAAATCAAAATCTGCGGTATAAATAGCCAATCTATTCTAAAATGTTTTTTTATTACATCGGACCGCTAATCATCCTCTAACCAGAAAATGGGAATGAATTCTGCAATCCATTAATTGACGAAGTGTTTGAAAAATATTCAATCAAGAATGTGCGTGGTATGGCACGAGCGCCCTGGATACAAGGTCAGGTAAGAGGTTGCCTGATGGTTTTAATTTTGTAATGCTCAATCATAGCATAAAACGGTGAAATGATAGAAAGAAGAAGATGGAAATATGATAAAGATTCTATAAAAGTCAGAGCTAAAGTATTATTTTTTAATAAATTTCAAGACAAGACAATGATGCCAATATTTGAAGGTTCTTACTATATGATATGATTTGGATTTAATTAAACACTCTAAATAATTGGGGGAAAAACCAATCAATTTCTTTTTTTGAGGGTATCAATTTTATAAATTCAGATATTTTATGTCATAAATTATAGAGAAAACAACTTTTTATTTATACCTTTGTATTTTCCACTTTAATTAAAAAAATTTTCAAATTTAAAACCTCAATTTCACATTCTGATGCTTTTCGTAGTAGTTATTTCCAGAAAGTAATTTTTCCACCTTCAAATCTCAGGTTCCCATGTACGATTTTATTCGATAGTTATTTATAGTGAGAAACCAAATATACGCATCTGTACAAAAAAATATTTGCAAAAAATATTTTGAAATTTCTTAGTTGTTTTTTTTGATATTTAGTTTCCAGATTTAATAATATAATATTTTGGAATCAACCAAAATTGAGATTTAATTTTATATCCAATTATTTGATTAAATTATTGAATCCTTATGATATAAATTAAGCTAACCTGAGTTTAAATAAAATTGTTTATAGTTATCTAAACAAATTTGTTTTTATTATAAAGCTTAAAAATAATCTAATAATTTTTTTGGTGAATAATAAGTTAAAAACTACAAAATTTTCAATATTTTAACTGTTTTAAAAGTGTTTAGTACTATTTAATTTAAGCTGTATTTGTATGGCTATCATTTAGAAAAAATAAGTTATCAGCGCAAAACGTTAACCTAATTAAAAAATTTAAAAATGAAAATATAAGTTAACTGTTATATGAAATCTGTAAAATTCTTATTTAACAATCATAAAAGTATTAGCAAGGTAGAATTATCTTTGTTGTTTTTTAAATGGAATATATAAAATAAAATTATATATAAAATTATTTGTATAATAAAATATCGTATCACTAGTAGCAATGGCAAAGATTGTTATATCAGGTTGATGTAAAAATATTAAAATCTCATAAGGTATAGCTGATTGTCCATTCTATGCAATTGCTGAAAATATATGTGATTATTTACAAAAAAATTTGAACGATTTTCGCGTCACAAAATACCAAAAATTGCAAAAAGAATGGGATGTAAATTTTATCAATTGCAATATAATTTCATAGGAATGGCTTTCAAACGTATGTAGCACAAATAATTGGAACCACAAACGTTCACCGCTTATATGGAGAGAACTTGTGAATGCTGGTGGCAAGGCACTTATAATCGGCGGGTAATGATTTTATTTTAAAGAATTTTTTAGAGTAAATGAATTTCAAGAATATGCCTTTGAATATTATAATGTTGTTTGCCAAATCCCAACATCGATGTTAAAATTAATTTCAAAAGAAAATTATCTTTGGAAAATAAAAACTGATAAAAAAGTTATTTTTTAACTTATGAAAATTAGGAAGAAATTGAAAAGGCAAAAATATGTCCAAAAATAATAACAATTGTAGATGCAAACGTAGAAGGAGGGATGTTTTTTATAACAGAATTATTAAACTCAAAACTCTGTCTTGATAAAGATATTCAATTAAATATATATATGGAAGAATTTCAAGAAGAAATATACGATGAACTCAAGAGTATTCAAGATGTGGGATTTCATTGTTTGCGAAGTGTCAACTTTTTCTCGATACTTCCAAATTCGTTGATTGGAAGTGATTTGGTTTTGTTTATTAAAAATTATAAACAAAACGACGTATCATTGGTTAAATATTATTCTGAATGCTGTAAAAATAAATGTAAAATTTCTACAAAATACGTATTTTGTGGATTTTCTGGAGATATGAATTATTTGGCCCAAGAATTTTATTCTGAGAACAAAAGTATATTTCCTAATTGTAACGTGGTTACAATAACAGGAAATATAGATTTAACTGTGAACTATATTTTTAATTTATTAAAATAATTAGGTGAAAAAATATATTTCCGACAAAGTATGTGTTAATGTATCCGATGTTGTTGATCTTGTGGTTTGGGGAAATACCAACAATTTATTTCACATTTCTTACGAGTTCGTTAAAGTACTTAACTCAAATGGCGCCATTCAAAAATCTTCAAATGATTATTATCGTCCTTTGAAAGAAATTTTAGATGATCAAAAAGTATCACATTAAAAATTTATTTTAAAAGTGGATTGAATCTGTTTTGAGAAAAATGGAAATAGTTTCAAATAAGAACCTAATAGCTCATGTCAATAAAGTGATAGGAATTTTGGAACAATGGATTTGTTGTGGAGACGGAAAAATATATTCATTAGGAATTTTATCTCAAGGTGTTTAGAAGAATATTTTTATTTAGATTGGTATGGAATTCCGAATGGAATCTTTTATAATTTTCCTGTTGTTTTTTCACAACATGGAGGATGGTCGGTTGTAGAGGATTTGAATTTAGAAAATCGAGATAAAATTAAAATTTTAGAATGCCTTATGGTTTTATAAAAGATCCTTATCTTGAAATTTAGAACCAAAAGCTATGCAATGATTTTATGAGCGAATCAGATAAACATAAAATAGAAAAAAATTTACTGGTTATCCATGAAAACGAAAGTGCTAAAGAAGAAATTTAACTAAATAAATCTAAACAAAATATTTAGTTCTAACATTTTCTCAAAATCCCAATTATGTATTTTCCTTTTTAAAAATTGACACGTATTGAAAATACTTAATTATTATATTTTTGAAGATGACCGAGACATTATAAAATCAACTCTATAGTGCAGTGGTTCCCAACCTAAAGGTGCTCGCGGAACCCTTTTGGGCTAATTTATTTTTTGCGGAACCCCTCCAATTCAATTATTATAATTTCACTTAAAACATAATAGTAATAACCAAAAACAATTTTAATGTGAACATTGAGGTAATTTTTTATCATAGCATAGTTGTGTAACGTTAGGAGTTATTGTTGACAACTGTATCCTCATATCAGCGGAAGCATTAAGTTTATTTCTATATTTTGTTTTGGTGGATGTATATATTGAAAACCCAGACTCGCATAAGTAAGTCGTTGGAAAAAGTAATAGTTTACGTATAGCCTTTTCTGAGATATCTGGATATTTTGAAATGTATCCCCTTCAAAAATTAAAAAGGGATTCATTTAACTGATATGACGCTGATTCTGATGTCAAATCAATAAGATGTTCATATTCAATTGATGTTAGATTTGCTGGTATTACTTTAACTTTGAATGGGTTTTAAACCCAATCTTCATTAAATTTACCTGGAAAATATTTCGCAATGTTATCGTCCAAAATCATCAAATGATCTTTGATGTCCTGAAGAACTGTATTGTCCAATGATGATTTTGATTCTTCGAGATACTCTTGTAAAACGGCAAAGCATGCAATATTATTATCTACAGATGATCGCCAAAATTCGATTTTCCGTTTTAAGGCCATTACTTTTTCATTCAAATAAAAAACTGTCTGATATTTTCCTTGTGGATAATGTAAATTATTCAGTTTTTCATAAATTCGAAATAAATTCTAGACCGCTGGAGTCAAAGGATGACTCGTTCCTCAAAGAGGTCTCCATCGGGATCAAGACTAATCTGGTATTATTAACGTTCGCTTCTATTTTCGTAATAAATTAACTTCGAAATTTGCATTGATTTTCATAAATTGAACCAAATATGCAAGTCTCTGTAACCAAATATTGTTTTCCAAATTGTTGTAAATTAAAAAATTTCGTTTCTTGAGAAACACAATAAGCTCGTTTCGTAATTCAAACAAACGTTGCAGTACCCTTCCACGTGACAACCATCTTACTTCTGTATGGAAAAGTAATGATGTATGATTGGATCCCATTTCATCACACAATATTTTAAATAGACGAGATTGGAGAGGTCTTTTTTTAACATAATTAATAATTTGGATAGCATCTTCCAAAACTTCACTCAATGAAAAGGAAATATTCTTCGACACCAGAGCATGACGGTGAAGAATGCAATGACTACTAGTACAATTAGGAGCCATTTGTTTTATCCTTGGTACAACTCCAGAAATTTTTCCGATCATACATTTAGCTCCATCGCTACAAACATCCACATTTATTCCAATTTATGTTTTTTGCAAAAAATAATTTTTAATAGTGTTGAAAATATTTTCCAGATCATAACAACAGGGACGATCTTCATTTTCGCCAGATGGATCGCTCCCAGTTTATTTGCCAACAAGCTGTAGAAATATTTATTTAGACCTGGTTGATACAATTTTGTGAATCGAAAAGTGCAATTATATTCCTCGATTTGTCGTGAACAAATATGTCGGGCTTGCTGACTGGGCACATTCATAATATGAGCAATGGGGTCAAGGACAAGACGTCTCCCTTGGTGCATACTGTTCTCCGTCGAGAATGAGCTGCCAAATGGGACCTCAACAAGTTGAGACGTGTCCGGACAGAGAGGGGAGTATGTGAAAAACACGTTCTCGTGAGGGTGTGTCTTTCACGTTTTGTGGATCTGACGCTATCTTGATGACCGAGTCTTGTGATGTCTCTAGCATCCGCAAGAAGTTCGATAAGGCAGTAACATGTTTCTCTGACTGGAAAATACCTGAGGTCAATAAAGTGTATAATTTCTTTATAAAAAATAGCAAACCAATTTGTGATTGCATGTGTCGAGCAATCGAACAACTTACACTTAACTCTGGCTCGATTCCAGAGTGGTTTTGTACTGGGGTCATTTGTTTGATTCCTAAAGTAGATAACCATTCCGTATGCCCAACCTGTACAAGTTGATGACTAGGGTGGTGGCTACTGAGGTCAGAAATTTCGTTGAGGTAGATAGAATTCTGTCAGAGAATTAGCTAGGTATTCGAAGGGATTGTTAGGGAGCTAAGGAGCAGGCACTAGTTAACAAATGCTTCGCGAGACCCCCCCAGAAATACCCCTAACACCCTTCTGTGTGATAACTTAGTCAACATTTTGGAGAGACACCAAAGGTAAAAGTATCTTGGCGTGGTTGAAAGTCTAGCCTTATTAATCACACCTAAAACGAGGAAGTGTGTAGTGGAGGGTGACGTAGTAGGGCAGAAATGTTATGCAACATTCGCTTCAAGGCACGGAACTTATTCCATGTCTTGAACGAGTACGCGATATCATTGCTAAAGTACTACGTAGGCCTGATCAATTCGAGCAAAGTAAGTACGATGAAATGGACTTAATTGTCCAAAGAGTACTCCAAGAAAATCAAATCCGCGTGTCGGCGTAGAGTGAATAACATCGTCTACTTAGGTGAGCGAATTCTTACTAAGATGCACGACACCTTATGTAGTGAGTCAAATGTATCCCAAAGGAAGGTTGCCATCCTTGCTGTTGAAAAAATGCGTGGTACACACCTTGGGACCATATTATGGTCTGGGAACTACCCATGTCAATGTGAAAAAGTTGATTAAACTTTAGAGAGAGTCCCTAATCAAAATAAAAGTCCCTCACAAGACTCTTTTTAGCAGTTTGGAAAACCCGCACATTGACCTATCGTCGTTATCAACATTGTTTTGACTGTTGTCCAACACAACAAACCCGATATTATGGTTTAAAATAAGGTCACCTTGGGAGATCGTTATCGCGGAGGTGGCCATCACATTCCTATATCGTTTGCAGATAGTGAAAGTGGAGAAAAGGAGGAAGTATGCCCTCCTTGCAAACAAGCTATGGATGATGCACCATTGTTAAGTCCATGCCATTCCACGTGTGATGACATGAGATAGAATGGTCATTAAATACTACAAAAGGTACTTAAGTCTCTACAGCCTTATATGCAGTTAACTGTTCTTAAGAGAATATTGGAAAGTATTTGGTTTGATGCTTGCCGATTTAGTTCTTTCCTGACATTTAGTCAGCGAGAGGCGGTGGACTGTACTTTCTAGGAGGTCTACAGACCCAGAGAAAAGGTTGAAGAAAGAAAGGAGGTGTGTGGTCCGCCATAATCTGTTCAATTCAAAGGCTTTGAAGTTAATTGAGAAATTAATTAGTTTCTTTTTATTAATAAAAGTCTTATGCAGTTTCACGATGCAATGGATCATGACTAGGGCAACCAAAAAATTGCACTTTTTAATAAAAAAAATTGCAAAAATGAATTTTAAAAATTGTAAAAAATTGCAAAAATAATTTTTTTTAATTGTAAACATTACATTATGCAAAAAATTAACGAAATTATTTATTGTAATAGGAAATCAAATATTCCTGAACATTTTCAGGTTTAAAGTTCCTCTCTTTACTAAGAATTTTCGTCAAAAGAGATATTGCCCTTTCGATAGATGCTGAACTTGCGAACTTGCGCTACATTTTCTGAGATGTGAATAAACTTCTGGCGATAGATTCTTATTTGAGAATTCAAGAATACTTAGTATTCCTGATTTCTCAAGCTTTTTTGATATATAGGATTTTATGTCGCATGGATCTGATGTAAAGTCTAGGGTGTTTAGATCACCATAAGCTGTTGCAATGGAGTAATCAAGCAATTCAGTATTTGAAATCATTTCAATTAATCCCAAATAATTTGAACTGATTTGGGTTAAGCTTGGAAACAACGTAGGATTATTCACTGATTTTTTGCCTAAAATAATTAAAAACTAAAACATTTTGTATTAAAACTCCATCTCCTTCAAATTCAGATACGATTTTATAATTTCTGGAAGATTCTGGGAGTAATATTTTGCTGCTTTTGCCAGCTTCCCCATCTTGTAACCACATCTTGTAACCACAACTTCGGGTGGATTTCCGATTCGTGAAAACATCTCCAAACGTCTCTTGTTTTTGACTGTGGCAGCCTTTATAGACGAAATCAATTCATCAACATCTGCGAAGTATGCCTTAATCTTTAGAGCACAGTTGTGCAATAAATGTGACACGCAAGTCACGTGGAAAAGATTTTGGTATATCAATTTCATTGATGCCCCAGCTAAAATTAAATTTATTTATATATACCACTGGTCATATATCTCGCCCCATCTGTAACGAATAATATAAAATTTTCACGTTCAATAGAAAATTTTTTTATTACTTTGTCCACCTCAACACAAATTGTTGAAGTAGTAGGCGGATAATATAGATTGGTACACGATACTAAATGAAGATTTTTTGGAGTGGAGATTTTCCCAATCAAAGTAATTAAAAAACGAGTTCCATTGATTTGGGCTTCATCACAAACAAAAAAACACATTCCCCACTATTGAATAACTTAAAAAAACAACAGTAAATGAGTCTGAATGGTATTAATTTTATATTTGATATTTCTTTAACATTTAACCTGCAAGATGATTCAGATGGCAAAGGATATGTTTCCTGCTCAAAACCGTATGAGGGAAGGATGTCTGATTTTATAAATTGGTATGTTTGCCTCCAAAACGCTTGTGTTACTTTGATCCCCCAATCCTTTCGAGTATCCGTTATCGCCGAAAGAAATGTTTGTGAACTCTGAGATGAATTTGTCCATTCTATAAATTTAAATTCAAAGAAATACTGTGTGCTTTTAAATGTTTTTTTGAAGAACGGTGCGCATCAACAAAAAATTTTGTGTCACACCGTACAACAGTTGAGCAATTGGAGCAAAATAAATTCCCTTCACTGTCAATAACAAACTCGGGAATTTCTTTGCATAAAATGAAATTTTCTGTGACACTGTCCTTTTACCCATTACAACAACAACTAAAACACGTTTAATAATCTTTTACTTTAATTATATTATTTTTTAATAAAAAATTTTTTTTTTAATTTAAAAAATTGCAAAAAATTGTAAAATGACTACAAAAAATTGCAAAAAATTGCAAATTTAAATCGAATAAAAATATAATTAAAATTAATGTCTATTCATTACTTTATTATTTATCGAATTTTAATTAAATTATATTTAATTGCAAAAAATTGCAATTGGTTGCCCTAATCATGACAAAGCTTATGCAGCACAGGAAACAATAAAAGTAATCAATCTGGTCCATTTCAGTCTGTCATGGGAGACGTCCCATAATGCGTCAAAATCGTCCCCGTCCTAGAGATTTTTTTCCATCCTCCGGAGGTCTCTGTCCAGTGTAACCGGGAGAGTATTTTTTGGACGTCCACGGAAACTTCGAAATAGTCCTCCATAGCGTGGTGACCGGTGCCTCCAAATACATTTAGAGCTTCTATCTGCATGCTGTAATTTCGAAAGAGATTGGTTTGCTTAACGTCCTGGCATAAACCGTTTTATTGCTGAGCCTCGAATGCGATTCGCAGACTAGAGTACTCCGAAGTTGGTCGATTCTAGATTGGATTGTTCGTATCAAAAAGTCCTCATGTTCCAATTTTCCTTTAGGATACGTAGTGCGTTGTTTGCGTGTGTTTTCCGCATAATTACGTCTTTTTTTATCTCCCAATAGAGATCCAGGTTTCTTAGCTTTTCTTAAGTGTTCGTCCAGCTCAGACATTTGTCTGACAAGTTCAGTAAATTTTATTTTCTCTGCATTTAAAATGAGGAACCACTTCGGGAGTTTATTTGGCATCACCTCCAATATGCTTTCTAGAGCATTCCTGTCGAAAAAAAATCCAGCACTTTTCCAATATATGACAAACAGCATGAGAGATAGAAAATTCCCTTGAGGTGTTCCCGATGTTATTTCAAATTGTAAAGAGCACTTGTCTCGTATCCTGCCCGATAGATTTCTGATAAGAGTGCCCTGATCATCCAGGTTGAAGATTTGTGAAGTAATTCTGTAAGAACATTCATCAATTTCGGACGATTGATAGAGTCAAAAGCTCTTACATATCGATTCCGAAAATGCTTGTCGCATTTTTGAACTGTTAAATAGTGGGACATCACCATCTATTGCTCCAAACGACGTCAGAAGTCGATTTCCCTTACGGAAATCGCTATGGATAGCGGATATAAACGTTTTATCCTTTACTTCCATAAGATAGATAAAAGGGGGTTTTCTTCGTGGAAAAATGCAGGCTTTTATTATAATCGTACACTACTCAGTCCAAATATGAAATCCATTTTTTATTTAGTTCTATAAAAAGTTTTTTGTAACCAACGACTAAACTTTTATAAAATGTTAAATTCTGTGCATAAAGAATTTACTAGTTCATTTTTCAACTCTTTGGAAGTGTCAGATCGTGAAATCTAAAGAGGTCCAAAACAATAAAAGATAATTCTTAAAGCCGAACAAATCACAGTCGCCTCTTTTAAGACGATAGCTTTTGGAAAACAAAATTTGGAATATACGTCACTAATATTAGATATATAGTTAAAGCCATTATCAACTTAAATCCACGATGTCCATTTGAAATCTTTCTCGAGGAAACTTTAGTTTAATGTGAATCATAGGAATTTGAGCTTTTAAAGTTGGCTTTGTGCACATGCTGTGCATTTGAAACATATTTAACGTATAATAAACCTTTTAATAGTGAAATAACAATTTTCGCAAAATTCTTTTTGTTTATTGATTCCGTAATGAGTAGTCAAGTGCTACTTCATACATTCTGAATGTCGTTCTAAGCAATACCTTGTTAATGAGCCTCGTAATTTGTAAAAAGTATTAAGTCTTCTAACAAGAAAAGATTAGGCTTCTTAATAAATCGAAATTTCTTCATTCTGGTAAAATTTTGGGTGATGGTCTTCCATTGTACATACGAAACAATATCATTATACTCTTGGCATGTTCTAATCATAATTTTAATATGCATTTTTCTAACACGGATAATTTGATTTATGAATGATAGTAAATTAATTGTAGTTAATTTTTTTGGATAAATTCTAGTTAATTGATTTTAGATTTAAGATGTCAATATCCTAAAAAATCAAGGTCAAACTGTAATGATCAAAATCTGTGTAACCTGCATGGAGCGCGACGTTTAATATTAATATTTTTACATCTGTATATTCAAAATTCTTTAAAATGAATAAATAACACGTTTTACAGTCTTTACAACGTTACAATTGAATAAAAAAATGATTTTGCACAAAAGAAAAATTCTAATTTTTTTGATAATGCTACTGCACACTCACGTGATTTATAGTTTAGTAACGTCGAACTCTTTTTCCCTTAATTTTGATTGTTACTTTGATTCCTTGTTCTATTTTTTGTTCACTATAGAGAATAATAAACGTGATGTTTTCACCTGAACATTTTGTTCACTATAGACGGGGTTGACTATATTACATGGATACCAGATATGATTAATTGCTTATTATGTGACAAAACACAGCTTAGAACTAGAGTAAATTTACATTTAGGTTAATTTGGCATTATCAGAAAGTGGATCATGTTCATTTCTTTATATCAAACTAAATATCTGTTTCTCTGTAGCTTTAGTTGTTCTGTCGACCAAAAGACTTACATACTTCTCTTGCAGACAGAGCTTCGAAGGGCTTGATCGAAATGTGAAAATAAGCGCAATTGTTTTACATTCCCACTCAGTTAAAACTTGTATGTTTAGACCGTGGAGATACGAAATGGCCAAATGCAACCACCATTTTTCCTGGTCGGACGAAAAATGTTCTATGTAAAAAGCATGCATAGACGTCATTCCTCATTCAAGAAATTTCCTCATTTTTAAGTAAATAAACAAACTACAGAAAATCTTTTGGCTTTTCCAAAGGATCTATCTGGCCATCAATAGAAAAAATGTCTCGTTAATCGTACAAGCGCTTCACGGTCTTAACTAAAAATAATTTTTTATATCGTTTTTTCTAATTATTGAACATAACATTAATTTCTTGAAATAAAGGTAACTAACACTTAAAAGAGTGATAATCCGGTATGTCATCAGACTGAAAAATTTCTTGAAAACAATTAAGAATGATTCCACGGTCAAAAGGATTGGCTCCATTAAGACAACCCAATTTATTCATGTACCAAATATGAGAAGGATTAGTTGTACAGAACTCCCATGTTGTCTGATTAGTAATTATAAGAAGACAATGAAAAAGTGACAATCCAGATGTACTTATGGCAACCCCGAAACATACATAAAGCAATAAAATAAGAAGATAATTTTTTAAGGAAATTGAAAATGACCAAACCACTAGAGAACTAAAAAAATTAAAAAATCGATTTTTACAATATATTTCTAACGGCCCACCATGATTGCAAAGAATACATTACAAGAAGAATAACAAATAAAAAATGATTTTTCCTACCAATGCAACAACCGAGAAAATAACAGTGATGATCATATTTTTGTACGCAAATCCGACAAGAGTAACAGTGTCTTGAACGTATTTTTTTCTAAAATTCGTAAACAATATTCATTACAATAGAACAACATTGAGCACAAATAGTAACCGAATCAGAATCTACGCATCCACTAGTTATATCTACTGAATTTATATCCTAAAAATTATTTAAAAATAAAAAAAGCTTTAATTCTATCAAGGTTGAGACTATTTTTGACTGTACATCCAGGTCCGATCCAATATACAAAAAAGTATATCAACAGGGAGATGACCAAAAACCAAAAATTATAATAAAAAGCCAAATCAAAAAAAGAATTGTAAGGTAATTCGGAAAATAACTATTAACGCAATAAAAGAAATAAGTATTGTAAATAAGTAAAACCCAACAAACAGATGGACGTTGGAAATACCTTAAGACTTTAAAATGACTTTCTTACTGTCAAAAAGTTCAATAATAGCCTGCTTTTTCTTCATTTTCTGAATCAGCTAAATTTTACAATTGAAAAAAATTGCTTAACAACCAACATTGAAATAAAATAATTAATTTAAAGTATTTTATTTTGTAAAATTTTTAATTACATTTATTATCATTAAAATTTTCTGAGGTTATGTCCGAATTAATTTTCAGATTTTTTAATTTCTAGATAAAATTTATTTTTTTAATATAAAGTCATTAATATATGATTTCTATAATTTCGAAGTTATTTATTTCAAACGGAGATTTTTATAATATTCCAAGATACCTAGTTCACCCACATTTATGACTTCTCCCCCCACTTAGATGAAAATCCACTAGATCAAACTAGCAAATTATTAAGTGACAAATTAGTCAGGAATATCAATGAATGACGAAAAGGAAATGCATAAAGAGGTCAGGAATTGTAACAGCATTTAACATGAATTCTGCGCTAATCTGCGAATTACCTGCAAGTGTTAGTTGTCTATGAATTGGTTATATTTTCAGAATTTTACTGAAATGTCATTATGGAAAATCTTTCTGAATTCTGTGGACAATAACGAGGAAAAAGCAAAATATCACTACCGAGGTGTGCTCCCTTTTTACGTGAGACAAGAACTATCTACTTGGATAGAGTCCATAACTGGTTAGGCCAGCGCTCTCACTTAAAGGAATTCTATGGACGTGAACAGCTCGCAATTCGAAGCTTTTTCGGAAGAATTTGTTTCAGAGCTCAAAAAACAGATAGGAATTAAACTTTCTTCTCAAGCCGAAAATGCACACATTAAATCATGTTTATCAGAAAGCCTCGCTTATTTCAACGTTGATAAAAAGCAATTAGTTAAAATTTAGGAAAAAGTAAATTCGTCAGAGTTTGTGCAAGCATTGAGGAGAGATTTGGAGAATGAACGAGACAGTATATATAATCTGAGAAAAATTTCGACGGAAAATTCTATCCAATGTCCAAAGCGCCCATGTAATGTTTTGGTTTGTTTGAATATGGTGATGGTTAAGAAGTTTCCACAGGAAACTATATATTTTATAGAAACACAAAAAATTCAGCTAGAGTTGGAATCCATAAATTCTTTACTTCGAGTTTATTAATTTTATTCATATTAAAAGGACAGCGATAATTTAATGGCGAACGCACACACTCAACAGGAACTATTTTTAAATGAAAAACGAGAACAAACGAGCCGTGGTTTTTTATTACTATTAACTAAATTTAATTTATAAATTATTTATTAATTTATTATTCAATAGTAATATATTTTTAATTTATTAATATTTTTGAAATAAAATAACCAATCAGTAGACAATTTTTCTATAAACTCAACCTTTATACTACATGAAATCAGAAACAAGCGCCATGTAATGATATTTGTTTAAAATTTATTTTAGAGTATTCAAGGAAACCAAAATTCAATTCTCCTTAAACTTGCTGCCGTACATAACTCCATACTTACTAAAGAACTCGTCAAATGGAAATGCGCACAGCAAAAAAACATCGACATCAATGTAAAAACCCGACTTCTTGACGAAATACAACCACTGTAGTATATTAGTATTTTCACACAAAAAGCTGTGAGACTTTGGCCGACCAGATCTGGTGTTTCGTTCTCAGTTACAGAAATGCCACTTTATATGGAATCAGTTATACATAGAAAATAATGCCCAAAATTGGCAGGAAATGATCGACTCGGTGACTTCTCTTTTGTCTTCTCTGATATCTGGCACCTTTGTAGTGGAAAAACAGCCTCCTCAAGTTCTCAAAAAAGATTCAAAGTTTTCCATTTCTGTACGAATTTTGGTTGGAGGGAGATTTTATTTATGTCTAAATCCTCCCAAAGTGGATATATCAATAATAAGGTATACAGGAATGTCGATTTATTTAAGTGAGGCACAAGCTGGTCTTATTATGATGGACAATGGAATTGATAGGAAGGCAGGGGAGATTATAAACAGCTCAGGGATCATGGAGTTTAATAGTGCTAATAATTCGGTGGCTGCTAACTTTAAGAACTTGGTAGATTTTGTTTTTTTTATATTAGGTCCTGAAAAAAATTAAACGAAGCGATAGAAAACATTCCGAGGTTTACTTTTTATTTAAATTAATTATATTTCAATTTTTACATACTTTCCTTTTACTTCAATAGTCTGTGACCGAAGAAAAATTTGCTCTATTATGTCAATCGTCTCTAACGATTGGAAAAGAATTAATATTTGAGATCTGGGTAATTAAAATTATTTGTCATTCTAGACATTTTCTCTTCCAATTGTAGTTATTGTACACGGTAACCAGGAATGTAATGCAATGGCAACAATTCTCTGGGATAGATGCTTTTCAGATTATGGAAGAACTCCGTTCGATGTCCCAGCTTCTGTTGATTGGCGTACTCTTTTCTATGCTGTCAACGAAAAAATGCATTTGTTTACAGGAAAGCAATTTGACACAAGAGAATTTCATTATCTCACGAACAAAATTGGTTTTTTGCGTTTCCTTTAATATATTTGGCGGAGAACAATTAACTAATGGTGAACAAGAAATAGTATATCGAATCCAATTTTCAAAAGAATTGATGAGCGGACTGCCTTTCACATTCTGGGAATGGCTTTGGGGAATAATTCGACTTATCAAGGAATATTTAAAAGATTTGTGGATTAACGAGTTTATGTTTTATTTATAATTCTCAGATCTATTTATGGATTCATCTCTGTAGAGAAAGCCTATGAATTGTTGGATTCCTGCGTTGATGGGACTTTTTTACTAAGATTTGTTGACGATGAATTGGGTGGGATCAGTGTCGCATGGGTCTCATCAGATGATACCACTGGTATAACTTATATGAACAGAATAAAAATTTAGGGGAACGTCAATTTCGGTCTCTGTATCCATTCACAAGTAAGGATTTGGCGATTAGGTCATTGGAAGAGATTTTAATGGATTTGGAAGAATTGGTCTATTTGTATCCGTACATTCTCAAAAAAGAAAGATTCGGACTGGCCAAAAAAGAAACAAACATAAAAATAATCATTTAAATTATGTCCCATTTAAACTTGTCGTACAAATCGACAGCTGATTAATCTTACTAATTCTGACGATATTTTTTCAGGTAAAACGTAAACTTGCCACTTTTTAAATTCTACTATTAGAAATAATTATAGACTTAGTTCATTTTATATTATCAATATTAGGTTTTATTTAATGCTCGTGTATCTAAAGACAAAAGAAAACAATATTATACATGGATCGTTTTGAAAATATAAAATGAAAATAATTAAATAAATAATAACCAGAATAGGATGCTATACCTACTTATTCTTTGAGTGCATATTAAAATAAAAAGTCAATAAAATCTGATAAAGTTTAAATTTCAAAAACGGCATTCAACATTATAAGTGGAATATCATTGTTGACTACATAAAATCAGCATGATAATAAACTTTGTATCAAAAAGTTTTGTAGGAAAAATTGTAAAAAACACGAAATGTCAAGAAAAGTAATTGGACAATACAATTCCTAGAGGGATACGTCTTAGATGCTGCCAAGAAAAAGGAAATTCATTATAGCGCTGTATGCATATATTTTCGCCTGGGTCTATTTCAGGTAAGAGTGAATATATTTTTGAATCCCCTTTTCAATTGTAAGGATCTTACGATCAACCTGCTCGGGAATATGATAACTCAGTCTAAGCTTAGATGCTAGTTTAGTCTGGTACTACTTAGATTAGTACCAGGATTACAGTGCAAATAGAAGACTAGGAAGGATAACTGTGCGACCAATAAAGATAAAAGTTATCGAGTCCAGACTCCTTAGGAAACTGAAAGCTGGTATGGCTCTCGAAGTGATCTGTTATAAGTTCGAAATTGCTTGTTTCTTTCATAAAGGAGTTCACCGTCACCTCTTTCATTTCCGTGGCATCCCCAAATGGGTACACGGATATCTTTGAAGATATTATCACAACGCTTTCGTGAGATGAAATGGCAAGAGAATCGCTCTATCGCAAAGCGACTGGAGCTGCAACAATTGGATTATTTTTCCTTTAAATTCTCAGTGACTTTGTTATAATGAGTAATCAATTTATTAACTTTTGATTGGGACTCACCATTAAAGGCACCCTACAGACACTCACCCTTCGCTACTGAGACTAAAAAAACTGGAAATTTCTAGAACCCGCTGATCTTGGAAAACAACTTTAAAAAATTCTCAAAAATGTTACAAATAATTTCTATTTTTTATAAATTATATCTATTGTTTTATTTGCTATTTTATATTCTTTGTGAGGTTTTTTAAATGCCACGGAGGAAAAAAGCAAATAAAAAGACACAAAACTTAAATTTAAAGAAATATAAAGAAAAACGATATAATTTATTTTCCAAATTCGAATCAGGAATTCATCTTGACGACGGTATTTGTTAAAAAAAACAATATTAGAAAGCTGGTACTCTGTTTGTCCAGAAGAAATTGCAGCTCATATTGCTAGAAGGTGCTGTTGCGATATTGTGATCGACGCATTCTGTGGTTCTGGTGGTAACACCATACAGTTTGCCTTCACTTGCAACCATGGCAAGTAAATAATTTAAACAAAATTTCTTTAGTGATTGCAATTGATAAAGATCCTTCGAAAATTAAAAATGCTCGACATAACGCAAAAATTTATGGAGTGGAAAATCGGATTGATTTTATAGTCGGCGATTTTTTGGATTTGATAAAAATGGGACTGATAGGAGAGGTCATGTACCTTGCTCCTCCTTGGGGAGGTCCAAATTATAATAAAATGAAATTTTTAAACCTTAAATCATTACCACTTGATATATCTAAAATTTTCGAACTTTGTAAAAGAGTTACTTCGAACATTGTTCTAAATTTACCGAGAAATATATTACAAACTGATGTAAGAGTAATTTCTTTTAGTTTTATAGTTACAAGAATTAATTTGTCCAGAGGAATATCTTGAGGTGGAGACAAACTATTTGAATGATCACAAAACGTGTATTACAACATACTTTGGAAATTTATGCAATTTTTGATTTTTAACATTTTTTAACTGTTTTTCGTTATTTTATATACCATGGTGATTTTTTTGTTTAACCAAATTTAAGTGCTTTTTGCCGATTTACTAACAAACTTTTTAAAAAAATTAATTTTTTAAGCCTGTTTTCCTGTTTGATAATACGCATGTTTTCCTAAAATGAAAAGGCTGACTTCTTGTTGAATAAAACAGCTAAAAAAAACTCTCAAATATCGCTTTTCTACAAAACTAGAATGAATGTTATTTTTTTCCCGCTACTATTATGCAATTATATTTGATCAAAGAAAATAAAATAAGAAAAAAACTATTTTTAAGATTTGAAAGAATTAATATAAATCCCAGTCGGTTCTACCGATTACATACAGTATATAGAAAAAAAGTTTCCCGTAAAGAATACCAAATTTTAGATATTGGGTTTTTAATGACGTATCTTGAAATGGATATTTTTAAATGGTCTTAAAATCTTCAAAAATTTTTTTATCATTATTTGTAACGTTGACATATATAACTAGGAAGATATTTCAATTTAAATCCAAAAATATTTAAATAGGTAATTAATAATAAAATATTGGAATATGTCTGTCTGTCAGTCCTTTTGGGTCTGTCTGTTTTGTCCTGTGCACACCCACATCAAATTGTTACCATCAGATCAAATGTCAACAATCTTTTGTAGTTTATTTTAATGAGCAACAATAAAAGGTTTGATATCCTCTAAGAACATCCTGTCAAAATTTTAATAAAAATAATATCCCCTCGATGTTAGGTCCCCAAAACCTTCAAGTCAATTTTCTGCGTTTTTTTGTTCAATGAAACAACAAGAAAGTCCTCGACTCTCACATGATGTGGTCCCCCCAACCCTTCAAGCCAAAA
>NW_021829653.1:15000-38886 GCF_006345805.1 Octopus sinensis | reverse complement strand
GTGTCGGCGTTGTGAAGGTGCATGGCTCAGTGGTTAGGATATGCGGCTCAAGGCGGCGAGCTGGCAGACACGTTAGCACGCCGGGCGAAATGCTTAGCGGTATTTCGTCTGCGTTACGTTGTGAGTTCAAATTCCGCCGAGGTCGACTTTGCCTTTCATCCTTTCGGGGTCGATAAATGAAGTACCAGTTACGCACTGGGGTCGATATAATCGACTTAATCCTTTTGTCTGTCCTTGTTTGTCCGCTCTGTGTTTGGCCCCTTGTGGGTAGTAAAGAAATAGGTTAGGATATGCGGCTCACGATCGTTAAGTCGTGAGATCGATTTCCAGCGGCGCGTTCTGTCTTTATTTCACGTTGCTCAACTCTACTCAGCTGGCAAAAATGAAGCTTATTTGTAACTCAAAGGGCCAGCATTGTCCTATTCTGTGCCACACTGAATCTCTAAGCCATGACTTATGATTAAGGAGTGATGGTGCGTGGCTTGATGGTTACTTTCGGTTTTCCGTTTCTATGTTCTTGCCCTCTTTTCTTCTATTCCGCCTCATTTTTCACTCTCTCCCTCTCCTCCTTGTCCTCTTTCTCCTTCTCCCTCCTCCTTTCCTTCTCAGACTATTTTTAATGCAGCATTTTCAGTTAACTTTGAAGTTTGTTATTGCAGCAATATTTCTATAATATTGTCTCTACGTTGATGGATAGGACCGTCTCTGAACTGCCATGATTTCCATTTCCGCTTTCTTGTTATTGCAACCGGAAGAGGCTGTTTCGATTTATGGAACGCTGACAGAATTTATAATAAAATCAAAATTAATGAAACAGGTTCTTGGAATTGTTTGGAACGAAACTGAACAAATATTTCACTGTTTTATGCGATATCTTTCCAATTTTTCTATTTCCAATTATAGGTCTCCAAAAGCTGATATATTCGGTCCAAGAAAAAAATACGAAGAAGAACAACAACATCGCTTTGAAGTGATTTAATCGAACAAATCAACACCGAAGCGCTAAATTACAGGGACGTAAGCAAACCAACAGCTGCCGTCAAGCAGTGGGAAGAACAATCACAGACACAATACAAATACACAAAATATACATACACAGACACACACACACACATACACACATACACACACACAAATATATATATATATTCATATGCGACAGACTTCCACACAGTTACCGTCTACCAGATTTACTCATGAGGCATTGCATGTTTTGGGGGTTATAGCAGAAGACACTTGCCTAAGGTGCCCTGCACTGGACTGAACCCGAATCCATATGCTTCTAAAGAGAGCTTCTAACCACGTAGCTACGTCTGCTCCTATATAGTGCGTGTGTGGCTTTATATATGTATATATGCATGCATGTATATTTATAGATGGATTAATAGATAGACAGATAGGTAGATAGATAGATAGATGATAGATAGATAGATGATAGATAGATAGATAGATAGATAGATAGAGAGAGAGAGAGAGAGAGATAAGATAGAGTGATAAATAGATAGATAGATATATAGATAGATAGATAGATGATAGATAGATAGATAGATAGATAGATAGATAGATAGATAGATAGATAGATAGATAGATGATAGATAGATAGATAGATAGTTAGATAGATAGATAGATAGATAGATAGATAGATAGATAGATAGATAGATAGATAGATAGATAGATAGATAGATAGATAGATAGATAGATAGATAGATATGTTGGTCGTAATGAAACCAAACTATTCGATGGAATGAATCCGGTTAACTTCTGTCCGCGTACGTGCCAATTCAGTATTCAGATCTATAAGCATAAAAAATTCACCAAAGATACAGAGATATTTTTTAGACCGATTTTCAAAACCAAAACTCATCTTCATCCTCCCATTTTCTTCCATTTTACTTTTTGCCTATTTCACCATTTTTTATGACTAGAGTACGTTTCTAGCTGCAACTCTTAAAAGAAAAAAAAACACACATTTATATGGGGTTTTTTTCGATGTACGTACACAAAGAAGCGCACGTACTAAGTATATTGGCGATCGTATGATTTTCTAGTTAAGAAGTTTGCTCTCGCTTAGCTTCAACCTTGATCCCAGCGATAAGGTGTGTTTTTTTTTTTTTTTGTCTTTTAGTGTTATATTGCATGGCTGAGCTTCGTCCAAATCCATTTTCGTAAAACTTAGTCGTCGGAAAATATGTTCGGAATGCTCGTTCTGTTTGTACCTGTATAAATAGTGCTGGGAGAGCGGATCGCAGCTTCGAAGATGTGTGTGTGTGTGTGTGTGTGTGTGTACGTATTATGTATGTTTATGATTTTTACTATTTTACTATACCCATTAATTTTTGCCTCTGATTTCAAATACAAACGTGTGTTTGAGTGTAATATATACTCACGTGTGTGTGAGTGTAGTATATGTATGTATATATATATATGTGTGTGTGTGTGTATGTATATATATATGTGTGTGTATATATATATATATATATATGTGTGTGTGTGTGTCACCGCGTGTGTATCGTTGGCGATTTTTTTTCCTCCGTCTTCCCTTCCTTGGATCTTTCCTTTTCCTATGTTTCTGACGAAGAGCTCCGCTCGAAACGTTGAATCCTCCTTCTTTCTTTCCTTTCCTGAGCGTTGTTGTGTTTTCTCTTTGTGTTTTCATGTTTGGATTAACTTTATATATATATTTATATATATATAAGTGGCTACGAATATTACTTGTCAGTATAACTACTGCGTTGATCTGTTAGATTTTAGAACTAGTAGTATGTATGTATATATATATGTGTGGTGTGTGTGTGTGTGTGGTGTGTGTGTGTGTGTGTGTGTGTGTGTGTTTCAGCCTTGGCCGATCCGAGGTTATAGTAGTAGACACTTGCCCAAAATGCCACGCAGTAGGATTGAACCCAGAACCGTGTGAGTGTGAATCAAACTTCGTACTACACAGCTACGCCTGTGCCCTTGGGATATATATGCATATCTGTGTATCTTACTTAAAACCGACACATCGTTAAAAGCCTGCTAAAATGCAGTTTTCATCTCAAGAAATCTTTTATAGATGTGTTATTTTTATATAAAGCACACCAATCAATCTATAAAACTGTCCAATAGCAGAAGTGGCATTGCTGAACGCATATTTCAGCTCGTGTGCTTTGTCTGTAGTAATTGTCTACTTGCAACGAATTTTTATTTAGCCTACCTCTAATTGCGATATCAGCGATTTTTCAGTCACTGTTTTAATATATCATTATCTGCTGGTTTTCTCTTAGGTCTACCCAACGGCCTAAAAGACTGATAGAGTAAGTAACAGACTTTAAAACAGATATATAAGCTCTGGGGTTGATATATTCGACAGAAAATTCATCAAGGCGGTGCCCCAGCTTGGCCGCAACCTAATGACTGGAACAAGCGAAAGATAAACGATAAAATATACTCTAAACACTGGGCCACGCACCTTTGGACAGTGCAAACCCAAAAAAAATTGACCATGGTTCAAAATACACCATGGTTCAAATGCATCTGACCGTAGTATCTGTTCAGTGAAAACCGACATAGCACTAAACAATGACACGAACACCAATAGAATACAGAGACAACAAGAACGACAATGGCGGTTTTTATTCTATACAACAAAGATGGCAATCAATGTGACCGAGAAATTTTGTCGATTTAGTAAATAACTAAAGAACGTCTGGAAGTTTTGGGTTTTATATTGTTCGAATACACCATGTAATACGAAGAAGAATTTTATGTCGACAATAAAACATTGTGTAAAAAGACGGAATATCAGTTTATTAGTTTTCTAGAATAATGTTTCGTTTATTTTCTTTTGCTTTCACCCGACATTTTGCCTTTCACTCTTCTTTTGCTTTTTGTTTATTTTTTTTTTCGTTTGTTTGTTTTGTTTTATCTTTTCATTTTAATTTTAATCATAACATGATATATATTTCGTAAAGAAATGTTATACTTATATATTTATATGAGTGTATACGTGTGCGTATATGATATATATATTTATATACTCTTTTATTCTTTTACTTGTTTCAGTCATTTGACTGCGGCCATGCTGGACCACCGCCTTTAGTCGAGCAAATCGACCCCCAGGACTTATTCTTTGTAAGCCTAGTACTTATTCTATCGGGGTCTGTCTTTTGCCGAACCGCTAGATTACGGGGACGTAAACACACCACCATCGGTTGTCAAACAATGTTGGAGGCACAAACACAGACACACAAATACACACACACACGCAGATATATATACATATATAGATAGATAGATAGATAGATAGATAGATAGATAGATAGATAGATAGATAGATAGATAGATAGATAGATAGATAGATAGATAGATAGATAGAGGACGGACTTTGGTCAGCCCGAGGCTATAGTAGAAGACACTTGCCCAAGGTGCCACGCAGTAGGACTGAACCTGGAACCGTGTGGTTGGTAAGCAAGCTACTTAACACACAGCCACTCCTGCGCCTATATATATATGTGTGTGTGTGTGTTTGTGTGTGTGTGTGTGTATGCATGTATGTATGCATGTATGTATGTATGTATGTATGTATGTATGTATATGCGTGTGTGTATGTGTGTGTGTGTTTTCTTTAAGTTATACTTAAGTGTTTCTTGAGAACTCAAGCCGGTCGCTAATAGGACGATAAGACTTTTTAAGTTAAGAGTGTCCTCGGTGTTTATATAAGTGTGGTTGAGTTAGTATATACGACGGGCTTCTTTTCAGTTTCCGTCTACCAAATCGACTCACAAGGCTTTGGTCAGTCCGAGGCTGTAGTAGAAGACACTAGCCCAAGATGCCACGCAGTGGGACTGAACCCGGAACCATGTGGTTGGTAAGCAAGCTACTTACCACACAGCCACTCCTGCGTATGTATGTAAATTTAAAATAATAAGGGTGAAAAATTGAATATTAATTAAATATAAATTTGTGATATCGTTCAGAATCGTTCGCACGCCGGGCGAACGATTAGCAGCATTTCGACCTCTCTACGTTCTGAGTTCAAATTCCACTGAGATCAACTTTGCACTTCATCCTTTCGGTTGTGATAAAATAACTACCAGCTGAGTACTTTGATCGATGTAATCGACTTACTCCTGTTCCCGAAATTGCTGGCCTAGTGCCAAAAACTGAACTCAATATATACATATATAAAGATTTATAACGCCGGTCTATGGGATTACCCTGGATTTCACGTCCATAAGGCTAAGAGCTTTATGGACGTGAAACCCTGGGTAATACCATAGACCGACCTTGCCTATCTTTATACTATTCTGCTCTATAGCTTAGAGTGTGCTTCTTTTTCGGATTTATGATTTTCCAACGATATGTGTGAGTAAGTGCGTCCATGTGAGTATATGTATATGTATATAATATATATATATATGATATATACATATGTATATATAAGTGTATATTTATATATATATATATATATGTGTGTGTGTGTGTGTGGGGGGGGGGGGGGGGGTGTGCATATAATAAACAAATATATATATATATATTCTATATATATATATATATATATATATATATATATATATATATATATATTTAGACAATCATATCAGGTGGTGCTATTAAGTTAGACATGGCCTGGACCAATCTTTGGTCGAAATATATCTAAGTTTTATATATATAATATATATATATGTGTGTGTGTGTGTGTTGTGTGTGCATATAAATAAACAAATATATATATATATTGCTTATATATATATATATATATATATATATATAATATATTATATATATTTAGACAATCATATCAGGTGTTGCTATTAAGTTAGACATGGCCTGGACCAATCTTTGGTCGAATTATCTAAGTTTTATATATATATAATATATATATATTATATACTTTACATCTATGGCTATGTCTGTATGTGTGTGCAACCGAACAGTTTAACTTATAATGGCTACCTGTGTATCATCTAAAAGCTAATTATATACACACCTTTAGAAGGCACAGTTTTGTGGAATTGTCTAAGGTCTGAGGTGAAATTTCTTTATAGCTCTGCGTTATATATCCATATATACATATACTATATATATATATATATATATATATAATATATAATATATATATATATTAATAAATGACGGGGATTGTTTTTGGCATCACAAGTTTATGAAGACACTTTATCTCAGACAGTTCAATTTCATCATACTTTCTACTTTCTAATGTTGGATATACGGTTAGCATCATAAACTCGTGACGATTTTAATTGCTTTAGTTATAGCGCAAACTGACGAATTTGCATAACAATGACAATTTGACTGTCGTTAAAAATTCTCTTTATACTAAACAAGACATAAAAACTAAAAGTTCACTTCACCGAAGTATATTTATAAGAAAATGATCTGAGCTAATGTAAATTGCATCGCATTTCTATATAACTGCAAAGTTTTTATGTTCGCCGCTTCTCGGCAGAACGGCAAACGGAAGTACTGGTAAGCAATAACAATTGTAAAACAGGTGTATCTCTCTCTCTATTTATATATAATATATGTGTGTGCGTGCGTATGTTTGTCCACACGCAGATATAATGCTGATATATATATTTATATGTAGTATATATATATATATATATATATATATATATATATATATATATCAATCATATATCATATATATGCATATTTATCATGTATATATATATATCCTATATATTATATTATATATATAAAAGGCCTATATATAGATATAATATATATATCCAATATGTATATATATCCTATATATATATATATATATATATATATATATATATATTTCCTATATGTATATATATATCCTATATATATATATATATATATATATATATATATATATATTATATATAGTATATATATATATATATATATAAATATATAATATATATATATATATCTATAAATATATAATATTTATGTATCCCATATATATTATATACCTTATATATATCATATATATAAAATTATATATATATATATTATAATATATCCTATGTATAAATATATATATAATCCTATATACATAGATCATATGTCTATATATATATATATATATATATATCCTAGAAAAATAGAATATTAATTTGATTAATATCAATTTAAAACCAGTAGCCTAGCATACTGAAAAATCTGCAGATTCAGGAACATTATATTACATTGAGGGACGACCACTAGGTGGACATCAACTATGCTAGAAGTAGACTTCATATGGTCTGACCATTAGGAAAAGAGTGTCTCAAGAAAATTCAGCAAACGCAGAGCAGAGAAATATTTTCTGCAGAGAATATATATATATATATATATATATATATCTATATATATATATATATATATATATATATATATGTATATATATATATATATATTATATATATATATATATATATATATATATTAGTAAAAGTCGATGTGAAACGATCATAGTAAGCTAAAACGTTTTCTGGAGTAGTTTCCACAACGCATGTGAGTAATGACGATTTCGTTTGCCTCCAGTGTTGATTACTATCTTGACTATTTCCTGACCATCGTCCTTTTGCCAGGGTAACAAGTATTTCTCATTTGCATAAGGAAAACCATGGATGTGAACCAACTCTATGGAACTGAGTGACTCTTAAAAGGTCTAATTAACTTTAATAGCTTTTTCTTTTAATTTAAGACTGAAATAAAGTCACTTTCCCCGAAATGTAATTACATCGATGAACTAGAATAAAATTTGTGTTTAATCTTTTATCTTTTACTTGCTTCAGTCGTTAGACTGCGGCCATACTGGAGCACAGTCTTCAACAACTTTTTAGTCGAGTGAATCAACCCCAGTACTTCTTTTTTGTTTTTTTTGTTTGTTTTTTTTTTCGTTAAGCCTTGTACTTATTCGATCGGTCAGTTTTTCCGAGCCGCTAAGTTACGGGTAACATAAACACACCAACACCGGTTGTTAAGCGGTGGTGAGTGACAAAAACACAAAGACACACGCGCACACACACACACACGCGCGCGCGCTATATATATATATATACCAAGGCTTTGTGAGTGGACTTGGTAGACGGAAACTGAAAGAAGCCCGTCACATGTATGAATATGTGTGTGTGTTTGTTTGTGTGTCTGTTTATTGCCCCACCATTGCTTGAAATCGATGCTTGTGTGTTTACGTCCCCGTAACTTAGAGCTTCGGCAAAATTAACCGATGGAATAAGTACTAGTCTTGGGGTGGATTTCTTCTACTAAAGCTCTTTAAGGCCCTGCTCCTGCATGACCGCAGTCAAATGACTGAAACAAACAAAATAATAAAAGAATATATACATACATACGACGGGCTTCTTTCAGTTTCCTTCTACCAAATCCTCTTACATGGCATCAATCGGCCCGAGGCTATAGTAGAAGACACTTGCTCAATGTGCCACGCGTGGAGGCGCAATGGACCAGTGGTTAGGGCAGTGGACTCGCGGTCGTAGGATCGCGGTTTCGATTCCCAGACCGGGCGTTGTGAGTGTTTATTGAGCGAAAACACCTAAAGCTCCACGAGGCTCCGGCAGGGATGGTGGTGATCCCTGCTGTACTCTTTCACCACAACTTTCTCTCACTCTTACTTCCTGTTTCTGCTGTACCTGTATTTCAAAGGACCGGCCTTGCCACTCTCTGTGTCACGCTGAATATCCCCGAGAACTACGTTAAGGGTACACGTGTCTGTGGAGTGCTCAGTCACTTACACGTTAATTTCACGAGCAGGCTGTTCCGTTGATCGGATCAACCGGAACCCTCGTCGTCGTAACCGACGGAGTGCTTCCATTCCAATGTGCCACGCAGTGGGTCTGAACCTGGAACCGTGTGGTCGGAAAGCAAGCTTCTTACCACACAACCACGCATGAGATCTTAAAATCGCTCCGACATAATAATCTCCGCACAAAATCTTGGAAGAAAAATTACTCCAGAGACAAAATTTTGAAACAAGACGAAAGAAATATCGGACTTTGGCAGTGAAACTCTTTCAAACAAAAACCCAATATCGAAGAAGAAAGATGAAAAGTGGAATACAAAAGGAACCGATCGATTTTTTAAAATATTGCCAAGTTCGTTGTTTAGATATGACTAGGAAGCAAAATTTTATCCTCGGGTCAACTTCTTAGAAGCATTCAAATTCACTGACTCGTATCGACTTTTCGATGAACTGGTCAGGAATTTAAAAATTTTATTTCATAATTAATCAACGAACGTCTTTCCATTATTTATTCCTTCCTTCGGGCGGCGAGCTGGCAGAGTCGTTAGCACGTCGGGCGAAATGCTTAGCGGTATTTCGGCTGCCGTTACGTTCTGAGTTCAAATTCCGCCGGGGTCGACTTTGCCTTTCATCCTTTCGGGGTCGATAAATTAAGTACCAGTTAAGCACTGGGGTCGATATAATCGACTTAATACCTATGTCTGTCCATGTTTGTCTCCTCTATGTTTAGCCCCTTGTGGGTAATAAAGAAATAGGTATTTCGTCTGCGTTACGTTGTGAGTTCAAATTCCGCTGAGGTCGACTTTGCCTTTCATCCTTTCGGGGTCGATAAATTAAGTACCAGTTACGCACTGGGGTCGATGTAATCGACTTAATACCTATGTCTGTCCTTGTTTGCCGCTCTGTGTTTAGCCCCTTGTGGGTAGTAAAGAAATAGGTATTTTCGCCTGTGTCTAGGTTCTGAGTTCAAATTCCGTCGAAGTAACTTAATGATGACACGAGAAAATTTCGATTTCAAATTATATGAGATCTTCTACGCGGTCATTTGACTTGCTTAGAAACAGGTGCTAAATCTGCATCAAATCACATGATAATATCTTGAAAATTGGAAGGATACTTAAAATAAAGTAGCCTAGAAAAAAAGGCAAGGTGGTCACGACTAGAAAACATTCGATTACAGAAAGTATGTGAAAATATTGATCAGTTATAAAGATACACTTTATTTTTTTTATTTATTTATGCGCCCTTTTAAAGCCTATCCAGGTTCATGGGCCCGGATTCCCGGTTTCTGTGGCGTATGTGCTTCCCCCACCTGGACGGGACACCAGTCCATCACAGCAAAAAATGCACCCTATTAAAGCCTATCCAGGTTCATGGGCCCGGATTCCCGGTTTCTGTGGCGTATGTGCTTCCCCCACCTGGACGGGACACCAGTCCATCGCAGCAAAAAATGCGCCCTTTTAAAGCCTATCCAGGTTCACGGGCCCGGTTTCCCGGTTTCTATGGCGTATGTGCTTCCCCCAGCTGGACGGAACGCCAGTCCATCGCAGCGTTACTCATATTTGCCAGCTGAGTGGACTGGAGCAACGTGAAATGAAGTGTTTTGCTCAAGAACACAACGCGTCGCCCGGTCCGGGATTCGAAACCACAATCTAACGATCATGATGCCGACACCCTAACCATTAAGCCACGCGCCTCCACAAAGTTACTCTTAGCTAAGGAATTATAGCGTTCAATAATAACACTTTTCAGCTAGGAGAGGCTAAACCCTTGAAAGTTATTTAATCTTGATGTGGACAATATGCCGCAGCGTAGAAAGTAAGAGAAATGTTAAACCTTCTGTCATTAGAATATTTATCAATCGATTTGGTTAGGTGCAGCACACCTTTATAATTGGTATCTAATATATTATCAATGCTTCTATCTTAGATCAATCATATTTAGTCTTTTTGTCTAAGGCGGCGAGCTGGCAGACTAGTTAGCACGCCGGGCGAAATGCGTAGCCGTATTTCGTCTGCCGTTACGTTCTGAGTTCAAATTCCGCCGAGGTCGATTTTGCCTTTCGTCCTTTCGGGGTCGATAAATTAAGTACCAGTTACGCCCTGGGGTCGATGTAATCGACATAATCCGTTTGTCCCCTCTGTGTTTAGCCCCTTGTGGGCAATAGTGAAATACATATTTAGTCTTTTTGTAAGTGAATCTGAGGTTGGCTTTCAACGCGTGAATCTGCGGTTTCTGTTGCTGTTGCTGTGAGCGTAGCGGTTTTCGTCCCATAGTGGGAGAAGTCCGAAACGTGGTCCTTTGCTATTCGTAAGACCCGCAGAAGAGAAAGCAGGTCAACCCCCGACACCGAGAGCATCGACGGGTGGATGAATGCGCATCCAGGCTCAGCGGTTGCGTAGGAAGTCGGGGACAAGAAACAGGAAGAAAGAATGAGAGAAAATTGGAGCGAAAGAGTACAACAGGGGTCGCCACCACCCCCTGCCGGAGTCTCGTGGAGCTTTAGGTGTTTTCGCTCAATAAACACACACAACGCCCTGTCTGGGAATCGAAACCGCGATCCTCCGACCGCGAGTCCACTGCCCTAACCATTGGGCCATTGCGCCTCCACTTGCGGTTTCTGTTGTGTAACGCTGATGCGAGTTGCTGGCCTGGATCTTTTCGGTTTGAACGGCAGTTTTTTAAAATAATTTCTAGGTAACTAAACACTTTTAAACTTCTTATACTGGTAGAATGTGTTCATAAAACATCTTTTTCTCTTGGCTTTATTGAGAAAATTCTATAGTTTGTTAGATATTTGTTGTTTTTTTTTTCTTCAATTTCTGCAATTTCAACCAATCAGTGACGTCTATTGAGGTAAAAAAAACATTCTGTGCCGTATGAATATGTCCCTCGTTTAAGAAACAGATTGGGTTTATTTACATTTCTGAAGAAAAAAAGATGCCCTTCCCCCCCACCCCTAACCCTAACCCTAAATCAGATTGAAATGCAATAGCTCGATACCAGGGTCATAATTATGGGTGACAATTTCATATGACACCTCTAGAAAAAAACTGCCGTTCAAACTGAAAAGATCCACTGGCTTTGCTCGTTTCATGACATGGAGGCAATTCAGGTCAGCGTAGCAATCAACTGAATTCATTACCCTTCATGTCGTCACACTGTACAGTTATAACATGTTCGCAAAACTGAGAAGAAAAATAAAGAAAGAAATGCTTAGAACTTGACCGTCTGATTATAGAAGAAAACAGTCAAATTTTAATGTCGAGAGAAACGGAAACGATAAGGTTAATAGCCGGTTCTGGAAAACCGTTACTATATTTTTACAATGTGTAGACATGTATATTGATTTCATAAGACAATAAAAAGAATATATCTATTGTATTAAACCAATGATATATTGTCTTACGTTGATATTTACAAACCTGAAATATTTGTTTGTGAATTTTATTGCTAGAATAAACGAAAATATTCACATTGTGTTTGCAGACACCCAAATTGGTATTTATCAATCTATTACATACACATGTCAGAAATATGTCATTTTATTTCTTCGTCGTATTATTATTTTTTCCTTTTTATATTGTTTGTTTGATTGATTAGTTGTTTGTTTAGCCATCATCGCCCAGATTAGAAAACACTCTCTCTTACACAATATACAACAATAGCGTTAGAGGCAAGTATTACCTAATTCAATAGACGTGGCTTCTCGCTCCAGTCGGTGTTCAAATCCCACTGGTGTCCACGCTGCTTGCTCTATCACCAATCCCCGATAAAATAAATGCAAATAATAATGTAGGGGTTGATTCATTAGACTGTGTTCCTCTTCCTCTGGCCCTTAATTGGTTTTCTGCTCAAATAATAGGATCTTTTCGGTTTGAACGGCAGTTTTTAAAAATAATTTCCACGTAACTAAACACTTTTAAACTTCGTATACTGGTAGAATGTGTTTATAAAACATCTTTTTTTCTTGGCTTTATTGAGAAAATTCTATAGTTTGTAAGATATTTGTTGTTTTTTCTTCAATTTCTGCAATCTCAACCAATCAATGACGTCTGTTGAGTTAAAAAACATTCTGTGCCGTATGAATATTCCCTCGTTTAAGAAACAGATTGGGTTTATTTACATTTCTGAAGAAAAAAAAAGATACATTCCCCCCACCCCTAACCCTAACCCTAACTAACTCTAACTAACCCTAACCCTAAAACAGATTGAAATGCAATAGATCGATACTTGGAGCCAACTTGTACAAATGTAAAGCAAAAGTCAAACATAGAATACTAATAATAATAGTAATAATAATAATAATAATAATAATAATAAAATAATAATAATAATAATATAACAATAACAATAATACTAATTAATCAATTCTTAAAAGTTATTTAAACTCGAAAAACTTTTAACTCTATAAACAAAAATTACCAGATAGGAATTAATAGCAAAATATCTTAAATTTCATTTAGATTTTTACAGCTTAAGACTTTGTTTGAATTTGGAATAACGTTTTTATTTATTAATTTTATTTTTTTCCTCACATAAAATATTTGGCCTTTTTATTTTGTTTTAGTCGTGTCAGCGGTAATAAAACTAAAGATACTTTTGTTGTTGTTGCAGTTGTTGTTGTTAGAGCACACAAGAAGTTTCCAGAACATTTTAGAGTGGACTTGCTTGCGGCGTTTCTCTTGCTGTTGTTTTTTTTTATCAATAAGAGTTTCTTTGGGGTATTTTGTCTTTTTTTTTTTTTTTTGTTATTGCAGAAGATGGCTTGGTTTTTAAGTAATAACTCGATAATACCTATAAATCAATTATGGTGCAAGAAGCAATTTTTGTTATTTGTTACTCTTGGAGCGAGAGTGAGATGACAAGTAAAAAAATATCGACCCAAGTGAGATCCAAAACGACAAAATGGTAGCTTTTAAGACTCGTTATTGGTCTGTCAAGAATTCTTGTACCCCCTACGTCTGTACCAACTCCAAAATCTCCAAATTAGTCTCTAATTTCTAATAAAATAATTCGATTAATCTAATCTGATCGGAGAACAACAGTAATACTGCTGTTGCTACTGCTGTGCTGCTGCTGCTGCTACTGCTGCTGTTGCTTGTTTGTTTGTTTGTTTGTTGAGCGAAGCGGTCTTCGTCCTTGGGAGAAGTCCGAAACGTGGTCCTTTGCTATTCGTAAGACCCGCAGAAGAGAAAGCAGGTCAACCCCCCCGACACCGAGAGCATCGACGGATGGATGAATGCGCATCCAGGCTCAGCGGTTGCGTAGGAAGTCGGGGATAAGAAACAGGAAAAAAAGAGTGAGAGAAAGTTGGGGCGAAAGAGTACAACAGGGGTCGCCACCACCCTCTGCCGGAGCCTCGTGGAGCTTTCGGCGTTTTCGTTCAATAAACACACACAAGGCCCAGTCTGGGAATTGAAACCGCGAGTCCGCTGCCCTAACCACTGGGCCATTGCGGCTCCACTTGCTACTGCTGTTGTTGGATTTTAACCCTGAATCAATTTTGGGCAAGCAGAACCATTCTCAAAGACAGTCGAGCTATGGTTATCCCGTTTTACTCGGACTACTTTATACAAAATGCGACCCCATTTTTAAGGTTATTGAATGTTATTTGAGGGAGTTATAGATGCTATTTCTAGTGCTACTTAGAAGTTACTCTGTTTATGGGTTTATATTTCTTTTCTATTATATACTTATGTTCTTCATTGCTTGACAACCGATGCTGGTGTGTTTACGTCCCCGTCACTTAGCGGTTCGGCAAAAGAGACCGATAGAATAAGTACTGGGCTTACAAAGAATAAGTCCCGAGGTCGATTTGCTCGACTAAAGACGGTGCTCCAGCATGGCCGCAGTCAAATGACTGAAACAAGTAAAAGATTAAAAGAGTAAAAGATATATACATATATATATACATATATATATACATATATATATATATGTATACGCACACACACACACACACACACACACATATATATATATATATATATATATATATATAACTACATAAATAATATTTTTATAAACAGGATTTGCGAGTTAGCTCATCATTTTTCAGTCATTTAAAAATTGTCGCTTCAAATCGGAGAATAAATATCAATATGATATATATTATATACAGTCATTATATATGTATGTGTGTGTGTGTGTGTAAGTATTTGTGTGTGTAAGTGTTTGTGTGTGTCTGTGAAAATGTATGTATGTGTGTGCGTGTGCGTGTGTGTGTGATGATCATATGAACATCGATGTGTAAACTAACTTTATCGGCTTAGTGATTGCTGTTTGGTATTTTTTCTCTTTCTCTCCCACGCCCTGCAACTTTATATCATCATTGTAAGTTCAAATTCTAGCCCGAGGGCCAGAGATCATGATCTTAGATGTAGGTTTCTGTTTCAGCATCCTGTCTATCACTACTACACTCACTAGTCTTCGGCAGCAGTGTTTTTTCAAAACCAACAATAACGACTACCCGGATCACGGTTTCTGCTGTTAACGCATACAACCACTTTCACTTTCCCTTTCACCGCTGCCGCTGCTGCTTACCACGACTACAACCATCGTCTGCAACTTCAACGTTTCTTCTTTCTTTCCAAACCGCTTCGTGTCTCAGGTTTGCTGAATTCATCCTTAAGCAGACTCTTTACAGTGATCAGAATTCATACGATGAGCCTATGGATACAATCTATTACAGCAGAAGGTAAACACGAAAGTTATCGACCTTCTGTTTATGTATCTATTTAGTCTGATATTAGAGTAGGCATGGCTGATAGACTAATATTGATTCACTCTGTCTTTTTATTATTTTTTTTATTCTGTTTTTATGGAAGTGGGGGAGGTTTCGTGTGTTTATTGTTAGATACAGAATTTTACGTTCTTATCTGTGTTACAAGAAAAAAAAGTCAAAAATTAAGTATATATGCAGACGGCTTTATCTTCCACCGGTTCAGGAAACTATATCGGCTTTTGCAATTTTCTTTTTTTACTCCCCTGTAACTATTTTAAGAAAAATCATTGATGTATTATATATGCATCTAAGATATATATATGTGTGTGTGTGTGTGTGTGCGCGCGTGTGCGTGTTGTGTGTGTGTGTGCGCGCGCGTGTGCGTGTGTGTGTGTGCGTGTGTGTATATATATATATATATACATAGGCGCAGGAGTGGCTGTGTGGTAAGTAGCTTGTTTACCAACCACATGATTCTGGGTTCAGTACCACTGCGTGGCACCTTGGGCAAGTGTCTTCTACTATAGCCTCGGGCCGACCAAAGCCTTGTGAGTGGATTTGGTAGACGGAAACTGAAAGAAGCCCGTCGTATTATATGTATATTATATATATATATATATATATATATATATATATATATATATATGCGTGTGTGTGTTTGTGTGTCTGTGTTTGCCCCCCTAGCATTGCTTGACAACCGATGCTTGTGTGTTTGTGTCCCTGTTACTTGGCGGTTCGGCAGGGGAGACCGATGGAATGGGTGCTGGGCTTGCAAAAAAATAAGTCCCGGTGTCGATTTGCTCAATTAAAGGCGGTGCTCCAACATGGCCGCAGTCAGATGACTGAAACAAGTAAAAGAGTAAAGAGATACAGATAGATAGATAGATGATAATGTTATATATATTATATATATTATATATCATATATATATAATATATATGAAATATATATAATATACATATAATATATATATATACTATATGTGTATATACATACATACATATATATATACTCTTTTTACTTGTTTCAGTCATTTGACTGTGGCCATGCTGGAGCACCGCCTTTAGTCGAGCAAATCGTCCCCAAGACTTATTCTTTGTAAGCCTAGTACTTATTCTATCGCTCTCTTTTCCGAACCACTAAATTACGGGGACCTAAACACAGACACACGAAACACATACACACACTCATATGTATATATATATATATATATATATATTATATATATATATATATATATATATATATATACGACGGGCTTCTTTCAGTTTCCGTCTACCAAATCCCCTCACAAGCTTTGGTCGGCCCAAGGCTAGTAGAAGACACTTGCCTAAGGTGCCACGCAGTGGGACTGAACCCGGAACCATACGATTCGTAAGCAAGCTACTTACCACACAGCCACTCCTACCCCGCTGGTTAGGCGAGCAGGCTAACATTCTCCTCCTGATCGAAACGGGGACCGGAGTGACGTGAAATGAAGTGATTCGCTCTAGAACACAACGCGCCACCCATATATATACGCAAATATATATATATATATATTGAAGTAAAAAAACATTCTGTGCCGTATGAACATGTCCCTCGTTTAAGAAACAGATTGGGTTTATTTACATTTCTGAAGAGAAAAAGATACTCTTCCCCCCCACCCCACCCCCAACCCCTAACCCTAACCCTAACTAACCCTAACCTTAAAACAGCTTGAAATGCAATAGATCGATACTAGGATCATAATTATGGGTGACAATTTCATATGACGCCGCTAGAAAAAAACTGCTGGTCAAACCGAAAAGATCCCTTTTGAGTGTGCATGAGTTTGAAGCTATGCGTTTCGTGCACTTTGGTATATTATTTGCTGCACCAGCGAATAATAAACGTACTACCAAAAACTGAGTTCAAACAGTTCTCACTTGAAGATCGGAAATACAATTGTTGCCATAAGGTGAAAGCATACCTAATTGTTAAAATACTGGAAATCTAAATTATATTCAACCATGTAGAAGTAGAAAAATATTCTTTAATTACTAATTCCATTTCTTATATGTAATTACGCAAAGCTCTTCCGGACATGTTTCAATTTTTCTTAAAAGCTCGCAGTCTTCCGTAATTTGCCTAACTAACGCATAAGGAATTGCTAAATTAATTGAATCGCACATATTTTTTTTAAGAGCGTACGAATAACTTGTACATTTGCTGTTGGAAATAATATTTAGTTATCAAACACTGTCACATCTCTCTTGCAACATACGTATAAACATACTGACACGCACACATACATGTTTGATATACACTATACGGCACACTTTCTCAGAGAATCCATCCGAAATAGTGGCTGTGTGGTAAGTAGCTTGCTAACCAACTACATGGTTCCGGGTTCAGTCCCACTGCGTGGCATCTTGGGCAAGTGTATTCTGCTATAGCCCCGGGCCGACCAAAGCCTTGTGGGTGGATTTGGTAGACGGAAACTGAAAGAAGCCTGTCGTATATGTGTATATATATATATATATATATGTGTGTGTGTGTGTGTGTGTGTGTGTGTATGTGTTTGTGTATCTGTGTTTGTCCCCCTAGCATTGCTTGACAACCGATGCTGGTGTGTTTACGTCCCCGTCACATAGCGGTTCGGCAAAAGAGACTGATAGAATAAGTACTGGGCTTGCAAAGAATAAGTCCCGGGGTCGATTTGCTCGACTAAAGGCGGTGCTCCAGCATGGCCGCAGTCAAATGACTGAAACAAGTAAAAAAGAAATGGAATCCCCTTCCTGCCTAAACGTTAGTTATCAATATTGATAATTAATTGCACGAACTACTACATAGTTAGTCTAACCTCTCAAAAGTTAGATGGGTCTACTAAAGACTACGTTTGTTGCTGTTGCTCTGTTGCTGTTGCTGTTGCTGTTGAGCGAACAGTCTTCGTCCCAGAGCTCGCAAGATGGGAGAAGTCCGAAACGTGGTCCTTTGCCATTCGTAAGACCCGTGCTGTTGCTCTTCCTCTATTTCTTTTTTAAACAAGGTCACATTTGAAAGAGAATACCAACAATATGATTGCATTATCCAGTTTTCTTTCATTTTTGAGACTTTAAGTTATGGGTTAGAACTTTTAATGCTATATTTTTCCCAAATCCAGTAGCCATATATAGAGCCCAGCAACCACCACCGTTGATTACTACCGAGACAATAATTATTTGTTGTTGCTGTCGTTGTTGTAATATAAAAGACAATTTCAAGATTACTTTTGCCCATCTTATCCCCCCTTGTTGTGTGCCACCTACTCACCATATACAAAGTACTTTACCAGATCACTCATCTTAAGAACTCCGTTCTGTTTTTTATCCTTCAGAAATTTTTTTATACACCCTTTTCAAGCCTAGCCAGACTCATAGGCCCGGATTCCCGGTTTCTATGGCGTATGAGTTCCCCCCCCAGCTGGACGCGACGCCAGTCCATCACAGCGTTACTCAAGAAACAGGAAGAAAGAGTGAGAGAAAGTTGGGACGAAAGAGTACAACAGGGGTCTCCACCACCCCCTGCCGGAGCCTCGTGGAGCTTTATGTGTTTTCGCTGAATAAACACACACAACGCCCGATCTGGGAATCGAAACCGCAACTCTCCGACCGCGAGTCCGCTGCCCTAACCACTGGGCCATTGCGCCTTCAGAAGTTAATACTGACACAATATTGACAGCCTTGAGATTCATTTTGCTGACCCTACGCTCCAGTCTAAGAGTTTCCGAAAGGGGCTTAGGAGCCGTCTCCTACATTTTTTAAAAAATTATTTATGAAACGCTAAAACAACCTATTGTCAGGAACGAGAATTCAAAGCTTTTCTCTGCATCAAACTGTCACGAGAATTTCCTTCATAAATACTTTTGAAGAATATTTTTACACAGTTTTTAAATTCTAAGTTTTCTTACTATGATTTTTTTTGTATCTCCACAAACTAGGATTAGAAAGAGGAAAATAGCGTAAATAGAATTCAAACTTTTGCTTGTATTTAATAATTGAAAATATATATTTTTCAGTGAATTTATCAACGAACAATTAGGTGGGTGTGTGAATTGATTCAGGCATTGTTCTCGTGTAAAAAGTGAACGCACATAAAAATGTTCTTTCTCGAGAAAGACGTGAGATAAAGACTTCTGAATATAAACGCCTTCATTTTCTATTACAGATTTACAGATTTTTTCAAAAAAATATATAAAAATGAAATAAAAGGTTTGAGTTTCATTCAATACAAAGTATTCAGTATTGAAGAAAAGTTGTTGTTTTTATTTTTATTTGTTTTTTGTTTTTGTTTTTTATATTAGTAAATAACTTCTCGACTTGTATTGACTTGTGCAGCATGGAGATTTCAAAGAGAAATTTTTACCAAAATGGAAGCACCCCCCACCCCCACCCCAATAAACAACCTTCATCATGTGTTTCCGACGTCATCTATGTGAAGTGCATAGTAATTTCGAAATATAAAACTATTCGAAAATCGTTTTGAAAAGATTTCTGACTCGAGTGAAAAATCTTTATTGTTTGGACTAATAGTATATTAATGATTATATTGCAGCGAAATAAGAGTTATGGAATACTACATTTTTTTTTTCTGAAGATATCGCGTACATTGTTCATATGGTATAAACTACAAACTATATAAGATTAAAAATGAATATATAATATATATATATATATATATATATATATATATAATATATATATATATATATATATATATAATATATATATGTATATATATATATGTATGTATGTATGTATATATATATATATATATATATTATATTAAACATATTAAAAGAAGCAAATAAAAAAGGGTGTGTTTCGAAAATGGGTATAAGATTTTGACAATTACGGTATTGAAGACACAACCTCTTGAAACAGGTCTCGAATTCTATACAATATTTCAAGACCCATTTAAACGAATATATAGGATCAGAGTATTCAAATTTATTGCAATTTTTCCTTTTTTTTTTTTTCTTTTGGGGTTTTTTTATTATTATTTTCTACTTCATATCTGGATGTGACTTAAACGTCACACGCTGAATGTCTGATAAAATATCATATATATATATATATATATATATATACACCATAACTAGAATCTACTCGCCGAGTTAAAATAATATTCTAATGTTTCTGTTATTGTTGTTGTTGTCTTGTTCTTGTTATTCTTGGGTTTAAAAATGAAACTGTAGTTTGTTGGGTTTCTTTCAAGAATGCTTTGCGATAATCGATTTGGATGTTACTTTCGTTCAAAGTGTTTTAGCTGTTATCTTCTTTCATTAGTCCAAAGATCTTTTTTAAAAAAGTGTTGATTGATTAAAAGATTATTATATTTTCATACAGATATTTTTGTCTTTTATTTATTTTTTTTTTTTTGATAAATTTCATCGAAAAGAAATAATTTTAAAAAAAAAACAGATATCTGAAAATTATGCATTATATTAAAGTATTTATGTAATACTTTGCCTTGTTCAATTTCAAGTATATTTTATTTTATTTTTAGTTTTCAATTTTTACCCATAATGCATGCTGGTATTTGTTTGAACGAAGTATAAGAATTACTAATCTAATCCAAACGTATTCAGCTGTTACTTTCTTCCCCCCTACATTCTGATACAATTTCGAATGCTACACCAAATTTTCAACTCAACTCACGAATATCTGTGACTGGGAGCTACGAAAGAAAATATTGGTATATAAATAGTCATGAATTATTTTGATAGCATACAGATTTGAATTAACTATTAGTAGAGTGAAGTAAAACATTAGTAGCAGCAGCAGCACAGTGGAGACGCGATGGCCCAGTGGTTAGGGCAGCGGACGCGCGGTCGGAGGATCGCAGTTTCGATTCCCAGACCGAGCGTTGTGTGTTTTTATTGAGCGAAAACACCTAAAGCTCCACGAGGCTCCGGCAGGGGGTGGTCGCAACCCCTGTTGTACTCTTTCGCCCCAACTTTCTCTCACTCTTTCTTCCTGTTTCTTGTCCCCGACTTCCTACGCAACCGCTGAGCCTGGATGCGCATTCATCCATCCGTCAGTGTCGGGAGTTGACCTGCTTTCTCTTCTGCGGGTCTTACGAATAGCAAAGGACCACGATTCGGACTTCCCCCATCTTGCGAGCTCTGGGACGAAGACCGCTTCACTCAGCAGCAACAACAACTGCAGCAACGTACAAAGCAGTGAATGTGTTCTCTGACTCTCTAGGTGTGTCTTACTCTTAAGTCTACACCAATCAAAGACACTGTTTTGAATCGTAAAAGCTTGGTGGAGATGTTTTTCATATTATACATTATATATATATATATCAGGTGTTTCTGTGCTCAAATTCTGCCGAGGTTATCTTAACCTTCCATCTTATCGAAGTCAATAAAATGAATACCAGTAATATGATGACTGCTTGATTGATTCAAGCGATATGAACTCTCTACAACTTATAAGTACCATCGCCATGTTTGCTATATCTGTCAGCCACATTTAATAATGGCTGAATATTCTCAAATATTTCTCATGTTTTTCAACCATTTCCATTGGATGGAAGCACTCCGTCGGTTACGATGACGAGGGTTCCGGTTGATCCGAATCAACGGAACAGCCTGCTCGTGAAATTAACGTGTAAATGGCTGAGCACTCCACAGACACGTGCACCCTTAACGTAGTTCTCGGGGATATTCAGCGTGAACAGAGAGTAACAGGCCGGCCCTTTGAATACAGGTACAACAGAAACAGGAAGTAAGAGTGAGAGAAAGTTGTGGTGAAAGAGTACAGCAGGGATCACCACCATCCCCTGCCGGTGCCTCGTGAAGCTTTTAGGTGTTTTCGCTCAATAAACACTCACAACGCCCGGTCTGGGAATCGAAACCGCGATCCTATGACCGCGAGTCCGCTGCCCTAACCACTGGGCCATTGCGCCTCCACAACCATTTCCATTATTAATCCGTAGAAGGTACTGCTGCTGCTTCTGCTATTGCTGCTGACGCTGCTACTACGGCCACCGCAGTTGCTTCGTCTTTCTGCTTCACATTTATAAAACCTAATTGGTAATTTTATAACACATTTTCGTCTTGTTTTGTTTTAATTGTCAATTGTCGTCGTCCTCATCTGTTGTCTGTTTGGGTTATCATTATATCTTCTTTTCGCTGCTGTATTCTAAATAATCATTAATTTACTTGTCTTTCTGTCTGGTCTTATTAATTTCTCATACTTTCTGCAAGACAATTCATTACATTAAAAAACTAAGAGTTGAAATTTTCTTCTGCTAATTTATTAAGGCCTATCATTTTGCTCTGAACGATTACTTGTCTCTCAACAATTATTGCGATACACATACAAACACTCTTGTCTGACATCTTTCGACATTCTCTCATCCTTTCGCTCTCTCCCTCTCTCTCTCCCTCTGCCTATTCTCTTTCATCCACTTCTTTCTCTCTCCGTCTATCTCCTCTGACTTGAACACACTTTCTCTCTCTATCTCACTACCTGCTTATCTCTATGTCTATCTCTCTTTCTCCTTATCTCATTCTCGATTTTCTCAACCTGACCGTGCATCTGTTTCTTTACTACCCACAAGGGGCTAAACACAGAGGGGACAAGCAAGGACAGAGAAACGGATTAAGTCGATTACATCGACCCCAGTGCGTAACTGGTACTCATTTAATAGACCCCGAAAGGATGAAAAGCAAAGTCGACCTCGGCGGAATTTGAACTCGGAACGTAACGGCAGAAGAAATACCTATTTCTTTACTACCCACAAGGGGCTAAACACAGAGGGGACAAGCAAGGACAGACAAACGGATTAAGTCGATTACATCAACCCCAGTGCATAACTGGTGCTTAATTTATCGACCCCGAAATTACGAAAAGCAAAGTCGACCTCGGCGGAATTTGAACTCAGACCTTAACGGCAGACGAAATTCGGCTACGCATTTCGCCCGGCGTGCTAACGTTTCTGCCAGCTCACCGCCTTTCCCGATCGTACATCCTTACATATTATAGTGACATCATGTCTCTTTCTGTTTTTTTGTTGGGTTTTCTTTTCGTTCTGAGTTGCACTGGTGTTTGCAAGTGACTTCATCTTCAACTGTGTGATAAAACCGAATTATTTACGTTAAGGAAAAAACACTTCAACCATTTAAGTACATGCACACACTGTTAACTTCAATTTTCATTTAGTCTTTGAGACTTCAAACTTTTGATGCTCTTTTGATACAATTAGCACAATTTCACTTCCTTCCTCCCTCTCTCTCATTTTCCCCCTCCCCCTCTCTCTCTCTCTCTCTCACTCCCTCTCTCTATCATTCTCTCTTTTTGTCTGTTAATATTATTTATCACTAGCACTATGACCCGGCGTTGCTGGGTCATAGTGCTAGTGCATGCATATACAGTTGCGTGCGAGTACTGTCCAAATCTCCGACCAATCACATACAGCTAGCTGGCAT
>NW_021829653.1:0-10000 GCF_006345805.1 Octopus sinensis | reverse complement strand
TCTATTATATGTATGTATGTATGTATGTATGTATGTATGTATGTATGTATGTATGTATGTATGTATATATCTATATATATATACAAAAAAACTGAGATGTGGTGTTATCTGTCTGTCTATGTGGTTTCCCTAAAACTTGAGAACTACACAACCAATTTCATTCAAATTTTACACATGCCTTTTAGGGTCCATGTAGTTTTCATGGGCAAAAAAATGTTCAACTTCTTGCCTAGGGCGAGCCCATAGCAATATCATATCTTCTCCACTATTTCAGTATTACGTATTAAAAGAGAAACAAAAACATTCTCTATTTATGTCATATATTTCACTTAAACAATAAATAATAATAACAATTGAATTATATGTAGTAAGTAATAATTAAAATCAAACTAAAGTATAATATAATCGTAACATAACAAAAGTAAAAATAGCAATTGGTATAAAATTGCATCAAGGATTTGAACTTGAATAAGTGGTTTCACATGAATGGGAATAAATTAAAAATAGAATTAGCGTGCAGAAATGAAATAGTCCTACAATTCCAATCTGTTATATATTTTCAGTATTGTTATCACTAGCGATATCAAGATATAACTTTGTATTTTGTATTTTACGTGTAGATGTATATATATAGATGTGCATGTAATATGTAGACATATATATACACATATATACATGCACTAGCACTATGACCCGGCAAAGACGGTCATAATGCTAGTATATATATATATGTATATATATATATTATATATATATATATATATATATATATATATATTATATATATATATAATATATATATATCGTTGCATCACGAACGTCTCTAAGTACAAAGTATACACATACACTTGTTACACTGGTACACTCGTTAGTTCGATATTAAGAAATTATTACTATTAAGACACCTATTCAGCACTCAAATGAAATCTTCAAAGTTAGCATGGGGCTAAAAGGCAACAACTATGGGAAAGGCACATAAACTGCTAAAAATAGCGGCCAAGTGACCTTCAAATCACCTTCTACAGTCATACAAAAGGAAGGATGCAGTTGACAGATTTGTCCTATAGGCACATAATGTCTGAATAAAAGTCGAGATGGTCACGGTTGGAATGCTTATGATCATGGTGCTGCTCGATCAGGTCTGAAGTGAGAGTAAATCAACAACCTTAAATATAACAATATCAACAACCTCAACATCGCATACACCACAACTACCACCAGCACTGTCATTTCCATTCGCACAACCAACCCCATCACCAATACAAACACCAACAACAACAACACCATCATCACTATCACCACCGCCATCATCAACACCAGCACCACCACCACCATCATGATCACAGCACCATCCGTAACAAACAACTTGCAATATTGGATCTTTTCGGTTTGAACGGCAGTTTTTAACATAATTTCAAGGTAACTAAAAAATTTTTAACTTCGTATACTGGTAGAATGTGTTTATAAAACATCTTTTTCTCTTGGCTTTATTGAGAAAATTCTATAGTTTGTAAGATATTTGTTGTTTTTACTTCAATTTCTGCAATTTCAACCAACCAATATCGTCTATTGAGTTAAAAAACATTCTGTGCCGTATGAATATGTCCCTCGTTTAAGAAACAGATTGGGTTTATTTACATTTCTGAAGAAAAAAAGATACCCTTCCCCCCACCCTTAACCCTAACCCTAACTAATCCTAATCCTAAAACAGATTGAAATGCAATAGATCGATACTAGGGTCATAATTATGGGTGACAATTTCATATGACACCGCTAGAAAAAACTGCCGTTCAAACCGAAAAGATCCGCAATATTTTCCAATATAACAATCACCGCCACAACCACCACCACAACGACCGCCATTACCGTCATTATAATATTATAATCACTCACACCACCGCCACCGACAACAACCACCACTACGTTATTTTCACCCATCCCCGTCCATCAACGTGAAATGACTGACGCAGACGACAGCTAGAACAACGAAGAAACGTTGAGAAGCATATAATGGATGCTATGTAGAACGACGACATGAAGCAATATCAGGCGTTATCGGACGTTAAGGGATATGGTTGAGACTGGTGGTTGTAGCGTTGGTGATGGTGGTCGGTGGGTTGTAAAGTAGGGCTTGATGCGTCACGTCGACAAAATTTATGCAGAAATTCCAATGCATTAACGTAATCGTTTTCCATTAAGCATATATGCGATGTCTGTGTGTTTGTACATGTATACATATATATATATATATATATATATATATATATATATATATACATGCATACATACGTGTGCGTGTGTGTGTATATATATATGCACTTCGAAACACGCATTGAGTCGAAACAGGGGCAGCTGTATTGTATTGTTTGTCTTGTACTCTGTTTTTTCGTTGTTAAAAAAAGTCCGTTTCCTTGTTTGGTTTTATGTTTTTGTTTCTCGTTGTGTTCTACGTTTATTTGTGGTGTCCTGTACCCATATATGCATGTATATATACATATAGATGTAGGTATGTACATATATGTATGTATGTATGCATATGTTTTATTTATTAAATTGTTGTTTTATATATATATATATATATATATATATATAGGCGCAGGAGTGGCTGTGTGGTAAGTAGCTTGCTAACCAACCACATTGCTCTGGGTTCAGTCCCACTGCGTGGCATCTTGGGCGAGTGTCTTCTGCTATAGCCCCGGGCCGACCAATGCCTTGTGAGTGGATTTGGTAGACGGAAACTGAAAGAAGCCTGTCGTATATATGTATATATATATGTATATGTGTTTGTTTGTGTGTCTGTGTTTGTCCCCCTAGCATTGCTTGACAACCGATGCTGGTGTGTTTATGTCCCCGTTACTTAGCGGTTCGGCAAAATAGACCGATAGAATAAGTACTGGGCTTACAAAAAGAATAAGTCCCGTGGTCGAGTTGCTCGATTAAAGGCGGTGCTCCAGCATGGCCGCAGTCAAATGACTGAAACAAGTAAAAGAGTAAAAGAGTAAAAGAGTATATATATATATATAGAGAGAGAGAGAGAGAGAGAGAGAGAGAGAGAGAGAGAGAGAGAGAGAGAGAGAGAGAGATTTTAATTAGAATTCTTGATTGTGTGCATCCTTATGTATGTATATAAATGTATGTATAAGTATCACTACCAGCAGTTATTACCATCACCTGAAATGTTGGTGACCATGTAAGAAGCCGTTTTTGTTGTTACTATTGTTATCTCCTTAATAGCCTACTTTTATATTTGTTTATTAGATTTGGTGGTATCAGGGAGTGCTGTTGCTGTCGGTGGTGGTGATGGTGGTGGGGTGGTGGTGCTGCTGCCTGCTGCTGTGGAAGCTTGTGGCGGCGATGATGGTGGTAATAAGTGCTGGTAGTGATGGTGATTGTGCTGGGTTTGATGGCGGTGGTAGTGGTCGATGTTGATGGTGGTGATGGTGGTGGTGGCATGGTTGTGCTGATGCTGGTGAAATTGGTGACAGTAATGGTGATGTGGTGGTGGTGGTGGTGATGGTGGCATTGATAGTGGTGGTGGTAGTGGTGGTGGTGGAGGTTGTGGTGGTGGTGGTGGTGGTTGTGGTGGTGGTGGTGGTATTGATAGTGGTGGTGGTAGTGGTGGTGGTGGAGGTTGTGGTGGTGGTGGTGGTGTGTGGTTGTGGTGGTGGTGGTGGTGGTGGTGGTGGTGATGGTGGTATTGATAGTGGTGGTGGTGGTAGTGGTGGTGGTGGTAGCGATGGTGGTTATTGGTGGTGGTTTTACTGTTGCTGATAGTGGTAGTGATGGTGATGATATGGTCGTGGTAGTGGTACTGCTGGTATGATTGCGGTGGTGGTGGTGGTGGTGGTGGTGGTGGTGATGGTGGTGGTGGTGGTGATGGTGGTGGTGGTGTGGTGGTGGTAGCGGCGCCTTATCATATATTATAATTGGCAACGTCCAGCATCGAATAACACATGTTGGAATTCTTAGCGACAGCAGATATAGATTCCTAAACTAGCAACAGATGACGCTCATCGTATAACAACGTAATGAACACACCGACGGGGAAAGAAAGGAAGGGAAGAAGAAGGAGAAGGAGGACGAGGGAGTAAAATAGACACGCAGACACACAGACATAGCGAGCGAAAGAGAGAGAGGGGAGAGAGAGGGGATGGAGAGTGGGAGACCAGTGGATGAGGAGAACAGATTGAAAGTAAAGAAGAACAAATATAAATTACCATTGATGAAAGAAAAACTGCAAAAAAATTAATGTAAGAATAATAATAATAATTAATAATAATAATAATAATAATAATAATAATCTTTTCTACCCACAAGGCACAAGGCCTGAAATTTTGGGGAAGGGGACCAGTTGATTACATCGACCCCAGTACACAACTGGTACTTAGTTTATCGACCCCGAAAGGATGAAAGGCAAAGTCGACCTCGGCGGAATTTGAACTAAAGATGTAGCGGCAGACGAAATACCTATTTCTTTACTACCCACAAGGGGCTAAACACAGAGGGGACAAACAAGGACAGACAAACAGATTAAGTCGATTATATCGACCCCAGTGTGTAACTGGTACTTATTTAATCGACCCCGAAAGGATGAAAGGCAAAGTCGACCTCGGTGGAATTTGAACTAAAGATGTAGCGGCAGACGAAATACCTATTTCTTTATTACCCACAAGGGGCTAAACACAGAGGGGACAAACAAGGACAGACAAACAGATTAAGTCGATTATATCGACCCCAGTGTGTAACTGGTACTTATTTAATCGACCCCGAAAGGATGAAAGGCAAAGTCGACCTCGGCAGAATTTGAACTCAGAACGTAGCGGCAGACAAATTACCTATTTCTTTATTACCCACAAGGGGCTAAACACAGAGGGGACAAACAAGGACAGACAAACAGATTAAGTCGATTATATCGACCCCAGTGTGTAACTGGTACTTATTTAATCGACCCCGAAAGGATGAAAGGCAAAGTCGACCTCGGCAGAATTTGAACTCAGAACGTAGCGGCAGACAAATTACCTATTTCTTTATTACCCACAAGGGCTAAACACAGAGGGACAACAAGGACAGACAAACAGATTAAGTCGATTATATCGCCCCATGTGTAACTGGTACTTATTTAATGACCCCGAAAGGATGAAAGGCAAAGTCGACCTCGGCAAATTTGAACTCAACGTAGCGGCAGACAAATTACCTATTTCTTTATTACCCACAAGGGGCTAAACACAGAGGGGGACACAACAAGGACAGACAACAGATTAAGTCGATTATATCGACCCCAGTGTGTAACTGGTACTTATTTAATCGACCCCGAAAGGATGAAAGGCAAGTCGACCTCGCCAGAATTTGAACTCAGAACGTAGCGGCAGACAAATTACCTATTTCTTTTTACCCCACAAGGGGCGAACACAAGGTGAACAACAAGGACAGACAAACAGATTAAGTCGATTATATCGACCCCAGTGTGTAACTGGTACTTATTTAATCGACTCCGAAGGATGAAAGCAAGTCGACCTCGGCAGAATTTGAACTCAGAACGTAGCGGCAGACAATTTACCTATTCTCTTTATTACCCACAAGGGGCTAAACACAGAGGGGACAAACAAGGGCAGACAAACAGATTAAGTCGATTATATCGACCCCAGTGTGTAACTGGTACTTATTTAATCGACCCCGAAAGGATGAAAAGCAAAGTCGACCTCGGCAGAATTTGAACTCAGAACGTAGCGGCAGACAAATTACCTATTTCTTTATTACCCACAAGGGGCTAAACACAGAGGGGACAAACAAGGACGACAAACAATTTAAGTCGATTATATCGACCCCATGTGTAACTGGTACTTATTTAATCGACCCCGAAAGGATGAAAGGCAAAGTCGACCTCGGCAAATTTGAACTCAGAACGTAGCGGCAGACAAATTACCTATTTCTTTATACCCACAAGGGGCTAACACAGAGGGGACAACAAGGACAGACAAACAGATTAAGTCGATTATATCGACCCCAGTGTGTAACTGGTACTTATTTAATCGACCCCGAAAGGATGAAAAGCAAAGTCGACCTCGGCAGAATTTGAACTCAGAACGTAGCGGCAGACAAATTACCATTTTCTTTATTACCCACACACAGGGGTAACTACAGAGGGGACAAACAAGGACAGACAAACAGATTAAGTCGATTATATCGACCCCCATGTGTAACTGGTACTTATTTAATCGACCCCGAAAGGATGAAAAGCAAAGTCGACCTCGGCAGAATTTGAACTCAGAAGTAGCGGCAGACAAATTACCTATTTCTTTATCTTACCCACAAGGGCTAAACACAGAGGGGACAAACAAAGGACAGACAAACACAGATTAAGTCGATTATATTCGACCCCAGTGTGTAACTGGTACTTATTTAATCGACCCCGAAAGGATGAAAGGCAAAGTCGACCTCGGCAGAATTTGAAACTCAGAACGTAGCGGCAGACAAATTACCTATTTCTTTATTACCCACAAGGGGCTAAACACAGAGGGGACAAACAAGGACAGACAAACAGATTAAGTCGATTATATCGACCCCAGTGTGTAACTGGTACTTATTTAATCGACCCCGAAAGGATGAAAGGCAAAGTCGACCTCGGGTGGAATTTGAAACTAAAAGATGTAGCGGCAGACGAGAAATACCGGTTTCTTTATTTACCCACAAAAGGGGCTAAAAACAGAGGGGACAAACAAGGGACAGACAAACAGATTAAGTCGATTATATCGACCCCAGTGTGTACCTGGTACTTATTTATCGACCCCGAAGGATGAAAGGGCAAAGTCGACCTCGGCAGAATTTGAACTCAGAACGTAGCGGCAGACAAATTACCTATTTCTTTATTACCCACAGGGGCTCAACACAGAGGGGACCAACAAGGACAGACAAACAGATTAAGTCGATTATATCGACCCCAGGTTGTAACTGGTACTTATTTAATCGACCCCGAAAGGATGAAAGGCAAAGTCGACCTCGGCGGAATTTGAACTAAAAGATGTAGCGCGGCAGACGAAATACCTGTTTCTTTATTTACCCACAAGGGGCTAACACAGAGGGACAAACAAGGACAGACAAACAGATTAAGTCGATTATATCGACCCAGTGTGTAACTGGTACTTATTTAATCGACCCCCGAAAGGATGAAAGGCAAAGTCGACCTCGGCAGAATTTGAACTCAGAACGTAGCGGCAAGACAAATTACCTATTTCTTTATAACCCACAAGGGGCTAAACAGAGGGGGACAAACAAGGACAGACAAACAGATTAAGTCGATATATCGACCCCAGTTGTAACTGGTACTTATTTAATCGACCCCGAAAGGATGAAAGGCAAAGTCGACCTCGGCAGAATTTGAACTCAGAACGTAGCGGCAGACAAATTACCTATTTCTTTATTACCCACAAGGGGCTAAACACAGAGGGGACAAACAAGGACAGACAAACAGATTAAGTCGATTATATCGACCCCAGTGTGTAACTGGTACTTATTTAATCGACCCCGAAAGGATGAAAGGCAAAGTCGACCTCGGTGGAATTTGAACTAAAAGATGTAGCGGCAGACGAAATACCGGTTTCTTATTTACCCACAGGGGCTAAACACAGAGGGACAAACAAGGACAGACCACAGATTACTCGATTATATATCGACCCCAGTGTGTAACTGGTACTTATTTAATCGACCCCGAAAGGATGAAAGGCAAAGTCGACCTCGGCAGAATTTGAACTCAGAACGTAGCGGCAGACAAATTACCTATTTCTTTATTACCCACAAGGGGCTAAACACAGAGGGGACAAACAAGGACAGACAAACAGATTAAGTCGATTATATCGACCCCAGTGTGTAACTGGTACTTATTTAATCGACCCCGAAAGGATGAAAGGCAAAGTCGACCTCGGCGGAATTTGAACTAAAAGATGTAGCGGCAGACGAAATACCTGTTTCTTTATTTACCCACAAGGGGCTAAACACAGAGGGGACAAACAAGGACAGACAAACAGATTAAGTCGATTATATCGACCCCAGTGTGTAACTGGTACTTATTTAATCGACCCCGAAAGGATGAAAGGCAAAGTCGACCTCGGCAGAATTTGAACTCAGAACCGAGCGGGCAGCAAAATTACCTATTTCTTTATTACCCACAAGGGGCTAAACACTAGGGGACAAACAAGGACAGACAAACAGATTAAGTCGATATCTATCGACCCCAGTGTGTAACTGGTACTTATTTAATCGACCCCGAAAGGATGAAAGGCAAAGTCGACCTCGGCAGAATTTGAACACAGAACAAAACGGCAGACGAAATACGGCTACGTATTTCGCCCGGCGTGCTAACGTTTCTGCCAGTTCGCCACCTCGACATAACCTGAACTATATAAATGAAACATTTTATGAAGTGAGGCATTTCTTGTATGATGGAATAAAATCACAGTCTGGAAGAAATTCTTGGAATGCGTGTTCTTCTTTTCATTTCGTGATCATTTCTTAGGCGTAACGCTAGAAATATGGCGGCGGTCCGCCCCTGTGGAAATACTCTGTCACGCTGGTAATCCACGAGGATTGGGATTGGCGTTCAAGTATCTGTGGTATACTCAGTCGGTTACACGCTAATTTAATGAGCAGGCCGATCTGGTGATCGAAAAAACTGAATATTCATTGTGGAAACTGGCGGACAGCCATATACTTTGTATGTGCGTGCATGTAGCATATTTGCATGTATGTGTATGTACGTATGTATGTATTATGTGTATATGTATGTATTATGCATGTATATTTATGTATTATGTATGTATGTATATATGTATGTGTATATGAACGTTCTTCTACTCGTGTTTCTCAATGTCTCTTCAACATGGAAAGAGTTTACAGAAAGAGAATTTTTTTACTGGTATTCAGACAGCATCAACATCATACCCATGTATGTAGGTACCCTCTTTTTACTTGTTCCAGTCATTTGGCTGTGGTCATGCTGGAGGACCGCCTTTAGTCGAGCAAATCGACTCCAGGACTTATTCTTTGTAAGCCTAGTACTTATTCTATCGGTCCCGTTTGCCGAACCGCTAAGTTACGGGGACGTAAACACACCAGATTTTGGGGGGGACAAACACAGACGCACAAACGTATACGCACACATATATATATATGTGTGTGTGTGTGTGTGTGTGTATGAATATATATGTGTGTGTGTATGTGCGCGCGTATGTGTGTGTTTGTGTGTATGTATGTATAAATAGGGTGCGTAAGATATTTGAGGATAGATTTATGTTTATAAGCAAAAACCAGATATATAATAGCAGATAATTTTACTTATCAAAAATACTCTGAGGAAAAAAAACAAATCTTCTTTTCTATAGTGTTCTTCAAAAAAATCACCTACAGCTTCAACAACTGCTTCTATAAGATATCTAAATCATTTATCTGCTCGAAACAAGTGGTATTGGTTCATTTTGGACATTACTCTGACTATGGCTGCTTTCAAAGACCCTTTAGTGTTTTGGGCGTGTTCACTGACCTCTCTCTCAACAACGCTCCACATGTTCCAATGGATTGAGATCTGGTGAATTAGGAGGCCAAATGTTAGGGGATATGTGATCATGAAAATTTTCAGCCATTCATTCCTGTATTAAAAGAGCCATGTGTGATAGTGCAGAATCTTACTGAAACAAATATGGCCTTCCATTTCATACACTGTCTAACCATTACTTCCAGGACCTCAATGTAGGCAGCACTCTAAGGCCTTGTAGAAAGAAGTAAGGATGCATCACTTGTCCTTCATTGCTGACAAGCCCTAAAGCCATAACAGTTGCAGGAAATTTTGTATGCAACTTCGGATGGAACTTCGGATGGGTCTGCACATAACCATCTGTCATTTTTTCTGTTAACTTCTTGATCTTGGTCGAAGTTTTTCTCATTCGAGAAAAACCAAACCGAATCTTCTGCTGCCTTTTTACAGTTTGTTTAAGAACCTTCTAGATCTGAT
>NW_021829652.1:5000-32139 GCF_006345805.1 Octopus sinensis | reverse complement strand
AAATCATAGCTGTCATTACTATACACGCTGTTAGCGGCAGTGTCATCGCTATATACACGCCGTTGGCAGTGTGCTCGCCGTCATGAAATCGCTGTCTTCCTTACGTTAGGCGTGCGAATATATTGTATTACTAACGGTGGAGACCGCGCACACACACGCACACACTCAACACACACACACACACACACACACACACACACACATACACACACACATATACACGCATACACACACGGACATACACTATTGCTTATATACATATACATGCGCTCATACATACATAGTTATACACACACATTAGCAGATTTATCTCCCCATCGACTTACCTACCTACCTACCTACCTACCTATCTATCTATCTATCTATCTATCTATCTATCTATCTATCTATCTACCTGTCTGTCTGTCTGTTTGTCTATCCATCCATTCTTCCATCCATTTATCTATCCACCCATCCATCCATGTATCTATATACCTACCTATATAATCTATCTATCTATCTATCTACCTACCTATATATCTATCCTCTCTTTATCTATCTATCTTTTTTATTTCTTTTTTCCGTTTTGATTTCTTTTACGACCCTTTGTCGAAACCAACCCCCTTTTTTTTTACCCCAAAAGAAAAGCTCTACCTTGTAATTTGTTCTGTCTGTGTGCGCCCTGTGGGCTAATAAAGAACATATCTATCTATCTAGCTAGCTAGCTAGCTAGCTATCTATCTAACTGTCTGTTTGTATGTCTGTCTGTCTGTCTGTCTATCTATCTATCTATAACTTTTTATCTATCTATCTATCTATCTATCTATCTATCTATCTATCTATCTATCTATCTATCTATCTATCTAACCTTCTCTTTGTCTGCTTGCTTGTCGGTCTATGTATGTCTGATATTGTTTAGTTTTATTTCAAGATTTCTTGCCAATAGAGAAAGGACCGGTTTCTAACCTAGATCAAGGCTCCTTCAATGCGATTTCAACATCAGCAACAGGGTATTTTTCTATGTATGTATGTATGTATATATTATTGTATGTATGTACGTACACGTGCAGATTTGTATGTTTTATTTTATGTATGTATTCTCATGCATATAGTTCCTTATCTAGACATTCTCATATATATTTAGATGATAAACTTCTGCAAAGTTTTACAGATTTTTACAGTTCCAGTGATGGATTGGATCTGTAGTCTTCGAATTAGCTTTCTCCTTTCTGGTTTTGAAAAGCCTAATTTCTCAAGATTGGTATTTAGGCAGTGTGTTACATATCTCAGGGCCCCAATAATTACAGGTATAAACCTAAGCTTGTAATCTGGATAGAGTAACTGCAGATTTCTCAATAGTTCAGCATAGGTCTCCTATTTTTCACTGATCTTCAGCTTTATGTTAAGATCCATAGGGCAGTTGGTTTCCACAACTGTGCACTGTTGCTCTTCTCTATCCCAAATCATCATATCAGGCCTGTTGTGCTTACATTTTATTGAAGCATTCACTGAGACTTTATACTCGTTTTTATTATGAGTGGCTATGGCTTCTACCATACTGTCGGTTCTTATCTCTTTGTCCAAGGGGTTATCCTTCCGACTGATTTCATTATAAAGTGTCCTAGCTACAAGATCATGTCTCATCGGTAGATTATATAGTGATGCCATTTTCGGACAACTGCTTATGATGTTGGTGATATGTATTTATGTATGAATGTATGTATGTGTATATGTATGTTAGGTCACTTTCGAGTGCTACTGGTAATATGTAACCCAGTACAACCTGTTGCATGGTCGGGTCGTCGGTGACTAAACCGGCAACCCCAGCAAGCTTGCTTGGTGAGGAGGGTGTTTATTGGACACCCTGCAGGATGAAAAACAAAACCCGTCAAAGGGCGGAGGAACTCTTGAAAGTCAACGGCCATCCAATAAATGTCTTAAGGCTGTATCATGCGTGGGGACATGGAAATAATCGGACTGAATACCCGATCGCACGGTTAAACCATTGGGAGTGAAGGACTCCTAGCCTTTGTTAGGACATCCTTTTAGGAGAAGGTAACTCAGGTAACTGGGATAACTCCGACATAAAACCTGCGGCTCAGTGGTTACCGATGATGTTGACTTGTTCTTCTTTTCGGATTATGGCTGCTGTTTGCTTAGTGAGTGGGATTGACTCTGTGCACAGCCTTTCTTCACTTTAAAAATAATCTTCTTGCACAGGCATTGCACGATAACAACATTGATTAAGCTTCGTGCAATGGCCATACTCGATAACGAGGGGGCAGCTACCATGTATGTATGTATGTATGTATGTATGTATGTATGTATGTATGTACCAATCTAATTATTGTCTGTCTATCTATTTCTATATAAGTGAAGGCACGTGGCTTAGTGGTTAGGGATTTGTTCAAGCCTTGTGTGTGAAGCTGGATAGACGGAAACTATGCGGAAGCCTTTCGGATGTAATGTACCCGTAATTTAAATGTACAGCCTTGTCACACTTATTCAACTTAAGAGTTATGACAACAGTACACGCTTCTGTGGAGTACTCAGCCACTAACACGTTAATCCAGCAAGTATTCAAATTGATTAAACTACTGAATATTAATCGTCAAATGGACATAGAAGGTATCTCACGTTCCTTACCTGTATATAAAGCGGCGAGCTGAGAGGATCGTCAGCACGCCGGACGAAACGCGTAGCGGCATTTCGTCCGTCTTCATGTTCTGAGCTCAAATTCAGCCGAGGTGGACTTTACCTTTCATCTTTTCAGGGTCGATACATAATTAAGTACCAGTGAAATACTGGCGTCGATGCAATCTACTTACCCCACTCCACAAAATTTCAGGCCTTGTACCCGTAGCAGAAAGGATTATTATTATTATATTATTATTATTATTATTATTATTATTATTATTATTATTATTATTAATTGTTGTTGTTGTTATTGTTGTTGTGTTGTTGTCGTCGTCGTTGTTGTTGTTGTTATTGTTATTATTATCATTTTTATTGTTATTATTATTGTTATTATTATTATTATTATTATTATTATTATATATATATATATATTCATACATACCTATTTCTTTACTACCCACAAGGCGCGAAACGCAGAGAAGACAAACAAGGACTGACAAACGGATTAAGTCGATTATATCGACCCCTGTATGCGACAGGTACATTATTTATCGAACCCGAAAGGATGAAAGGCAAAGTCGACCCCAGCGGAAGTTGAGCTCAGAACGCAACGGCGGACGAAATACCACAAAGCATTTCGCCCGGCGTGCTAACGATTCTGCCAGCTCGCCGCCTTTCATACATACCATACACGCATACATACACACATATACATGTATGCATTTGTGTGTATGTATGCATATATGTATGTATAGTATGTATGTGTGTGAGTGTGTATGTATATATATGTAGAAAGACACACAAACAATCAGACAGATAGATAGGTAGCTAGTTAGCTATATAGACAGTCAGATAAATAGATAGATAGATAGATAGATAGATAGATAGATAGATAGGTAGGTAGGTAGGTAGGTAGATAGATAGATAGATAGATATGTTTCTTTATTAGCCACACAGGGCTGCACACAGATAGAACAAATTACAAGGTAGAGCTTTTCTTTTGAAGGTTAAAAAAAAAAAAAAGAAGGGGGAGTTTCGATCAAAAGGGATCGTAAAAGGAGAGAAGAGGACAAAAAAGGGGGGGTTAAAAAAAAGGGGGAGAGGGAAAAAAAAAAATAGATAAATAGATTGATAGATAGATAGATAAATAGATAGACAGGTAGGTAGGTAGGTAGATAGATAGATAGATAGTGATAGATAGATATATATATAGATAGATAGATAGATAGATAGATAGATAGATAGATAGATAGATAGATAGACAGACAGGCAGGCAGGCAGACAGACAGGCAGACAGACAGACAGATAGATAGATAGATAGATAGATAGATAGATAGATAGATAGATAGATAGATAAATATACAGATAGATTACAATATACTCTGACCGTCCGTTCTTGTCTCGCGACATAAAGGTAGTTTACGTCCGTTTTATGCTTTTGGCTTGACAGAATCTCTCAAAGATGTCGGAGAGTTTTATTGTATTGTAAATCTGTTCCATAATTGCGTTTATGTTTTGTTTATGTTCTTCTTCGAGCGTTTTTAATCGTACCTTGTGCACCAATTATTATTGCCATCGTCGAACATCGTCGAACATCGTCGAACATCGTCGAACATCGCTTCTGTTTCGTCTTCTTTTGGGCCGACGTCTTGTTTGAAATGGAACAATGATGAGTAAGTATTAAAGGATTCGGAGACAAACACTTTCCTCTCTGGTCAATCTCTCATCAACTTCTGCAAGTATCACTTGAAAAAGGAAAGTGAAAGTAGAGAGGTAAGTTTTGTCTAGTGAATGTTTCAAAAAAAGATGGGTGAATGTAGCAAGGATGGCACGCATGAATGACGAAGCCACCTTGAGCATAATCCTATGAACCCGGAAAAATTTAAAACAGAGAGTTACTTACTTGCAAATAAATGTGTTAACATGTGACATTATTGACCGATGTTACCGTCGTCTTTTCCATAGGCTTTTCTTTCCACGGATAAACCTTATCTGCTTCCTCCTTTACACTTTACATCATGACATTTCTGTGATGCACGATCCCTATTGATCGTTTTTTTCTCCTTTTTTTTCCTTTTTACGATCCCTTTTGATCGAAAACCTACCCCACTTTTTCTCCCACCAAAAAGAAAAGCTCTACTTTGTAATCTGTCCCGTCTGTGTTCAGCCCTGTGTGGCTAATAAAGAAACATATTAAAGAGTAGAAGTTACTTGTTTTTTTTCTTCTTTCATTCCAATCGTATATCTAAATGATTAGTTTCGGTCATCGTGTCTGTCTAGACAGATATACTCTTTTTTACTCTCTCTTTTTACTTGTTTCGGTCATTTGACTGCGGCCATGCTGGAGCACCGCCTTTAGTCTTTGTAAGTCCAGTACTTATTCTATCGGTTGTCAAGCAATGCTAGGAGCACAAACACAGACACACAAACACATACACACACATATATATACATATATATATATATATACATATATACGACAGGCTTCTTTCAGTTTCCGTCTACCAAATCCACTCACAAGGCATTGGTCGGCCCGAGGCTATAGCAGAAGACACTTGCCCAAGATGCCACGCTGTGGGACTGAACCCGAAACCATGTGGTTGATTAGCAAGCTACTTACCACACAGCCACTCCTGGCAACTTTTATCGTGAAGCATGTCGCTTGAGATATGGCTCATCATCAGGGCAGGATGCACTACTAACCAAAAAGCAAAAAACAAAAAAAAAAAGACAAATAAATAAAAATTCCAGGTAGTTTTTCGTTGATGAGCCTTTCAGAAAATCCTGCGGTCTGCAGTTTGTTCACCAGTGGTTTCGACAAACATACCACATACTGCTGGAGCTACGGCATCGTTAGAAAAATAAAATTAAGCATGTATTTACATAATTTATTTCCAGTTTTCATATGGAAGTTTTTGTATATTGCCCCGTCACTTCTCTTTGTATTTATATTCTGTCTTGCGAATGCATGGCCACAAGAAATGTTGTAGAAAGGATTTTGTACATGCTAGTTGCATTGCCCCAATTCAGTTTAATTTAAGGGGAATTTTTAATAAACCAGTATTTTCACTAATTTAGGAGTGGCTGTGTGGTAAGTAGCTTGCTCACCAACCATATGGTTCCAGGCTCATTCCCACTGCGTGGCATCTTGGGCAAATGTCTTCTACTATAGCCCCGGGCCGACCAAAGCCTTGTGAGTGGATTTGGAAGACGGAAACTGAAAGAAACCCGTCGTCTATATGTATATATATATATATATATATATATATATATATGTATATATATATATATATGTGTGTGTGTGTGTGTGTGTGTGTTTATATGTTTGTGTGTCTGTGTTTGTCCTCCCAACATCGCTTGACAACCGATGGTGGTTTGTTTACGTCCCTGTAACTTAGATGTTCGGCAAAAAGAGCCCGATAGAATAAATACTAGGCTTCCAAAGAATAAGTCTTGGGATCGATTTGCTCGACTAAAGGCGGTGCTCCTGCTTGGCCGCGGTCAAATGACTGAAACGAGCAAAAGAGTAAAAAAAAAAAGGTTTGTCCACGCGTGTGTTTCCACAGGAGGAGATCGCCAGATATTTCTTCCTTGTTTCTCCACCAGTGTCCTCGTGAACGTGCTTTTCTTTCTCAGATTACCGAAGCGTTAATAAAAAGACTGTCATACATTCACTGCTCTTTAGATGGTGCTGCCAAGAAAGTCTCAGACTGCACGGAGCATTTTCGTATATATATATATATATATATATTATATATATATTATTATATATATATATATAGCGAAAAGTTTACGAAAAAAGCAAAAGATGAAGACAGGTGGTGTACAAAACAAACAGATGTATTAGTATAACGCTCAGGAATAGAAAAAATTCTTTTGTTTCGAGCCTACGCTCTTCTACAGAAAGGGACACAGAAAAAAAAAGGAGAGAAAAAAATGTGTGGCTAACGTTATATATATATATATATATATATATATATATATATATATATACATATATATATATCATCGTTAGCCACACATTATATATACAATTTTACTCTTTTACTTGTTTCAGTCATTTGACCGCGGCCATGCTGGAGCACCGCCTTTAGTCGAGCAAATCGCCCCCAGGGTTTATTCTCTGTAAGCCTAGTACTTATTCTATCTGTGTCTTTTACCGAACCACTAAGTTACGGGACGAAAACACACCACCATCGGTTGTCAGGCAATGTTGGGGGGACAAATACAGACACACAAACGCACGCACACTCACACACACACACACATATATATATATATATACATATATACAACGGGCTTCTTTCAGTTTCCGTCTACGAAATCCACTCACAAGGCTTTGGTCGGCCCGAGGCTATAGTAGAAGACACCTGCCCAAGGTGCCACGCAGGGGAACTGAACCCGGAACCATGTGGTTGGTAAGCAAGCTACTTACCACACAGCCACTCCTGCGCCTATATATATATATACGAGCATTCTCGAATATATACCGTTTAAGCTTCTTTTTAAGTCTCCTTCTTCACTGGCCTCGTTGATGAGTCATTGATTTTGTAGAAGCAGCTAAAATCGGACATTTTCTTCCTGTCTAAAGTCCAGTGATTTCCAATTATGTCAGCTTTCATATTGATTCACTTCCTGATTGTCCATTCTCACCGGATATTGACCACGGAGAGGGGTTTTTTCCGCCATTTTTACTTTACTGCTTATTGCAATTTGCTTTTTATTTACCGTCTGCTGGGTTTTGTTATTGTTTGGTTTTCTTATCTAAATCTCTCTCTTTTATCTTATTAAATTAACCTAACCACTTTTATTTACTTCTCTGTGTGTGAGTATGCGTGCGTGAGTGTATGTGTGCGCATGCGCTGTGTGTCTGCGTGTGTGTGCATGCGAATCTGTACACGTATGTATATAAGCATGTTATATATATATATATATTATATATATATATGTGTGTGTGTGTGTGTGTGTGTGTGTGTGCACGCGTATCTGTACAAGTATGTATATAAGCATGTATATACGTATGTCTGTATGTTTGTGTGTGTGTGTCTGTGTGTGTGTGTGTGTGTGTGTGGTGTGTGTGTTTGTGTGTGTGTGTATGCTGTGGTTTTATAAATCTGCTGTGATTACATTGAGAATTATTTACTATTTGCCGTAAATCACTTCTTTGTATAGATTATATATATTTACATAGAAGGAAAGAGAGAAAGAGAGAGGCAGTGACAGAGAGAAAGAGAAAAACAAATAGAGAGAGAGAGAGGGAGGGGAGGCAGAGAGAGAGAGAAAGAGAAGAACAAAGAGATAGAGAGAGGGATGCAGAGAGACAGAGACAGAGACAGAGAGAGAGTGGTCGTCTGCTCTTATTCGAAGCTTGACCACTTCTCGTTAAATGTCTTTCTTCCGTGTATGAACACACAACTGACTTTTGAGTCCCGGAAGTTGTTTGGAATTTACATTACAAACAGTGCAAATGTCTCACTTGGAGTGAAATAGTATTGTTTGTCTTATCTAATTTATGGATAATTAAATGCCTTTTTAGTCAAACCTCGGGATTTAACATGCCTTATAAACTAATAAGACACATGAACGCGTCTGCTGGAATGATCTTTGGCCAACTGCATGAAGCTAAGTTCTGAGGTGTGGAGTTAAACCAGTCTTAGGAAGCCAAGTCTAAACATAAGTTGAGCAACAAAAGGATGACACTAGTTCTGTGCTTAGCTAAGTTCTGAGGTGTGGAGTTAAACCAGTCTTAGGAAGCCAAGTCTAACCATAAGTTGAGCAACAAAAGGATGACACTAGTTCTGTGTTTAGCAAGGTGTTATTTTACCATAGCTTTCTTTCCATTATTGGATACTTATATTTCTTTTCTTTAAACATCATTTTATGCCAAGCCAGATCGTTCTTCACCGTTGGTTTCTCTCAAGAGCAAAAGCTTTAATATCTTTGTATGATATATTCGGCGCCATAAGACTGATTTTTTGCTAGTCTTTATACAATTTCTTTTGCATTATTTTTACGTCCCAACAAATTGCTCACCATAAAGAAACCTGCTGTGGGTACACTCATACACCATCCGTGTTAACTGCAATACTTCTCAGGTCATTGAAAGTCAGTATAATGTGGATTAATGAGGTTTCTGTCCTTTCGCTAACTTCTCTATCTGGTATAAACGACTTTCAGGTAATCCTCAGAATTTAACAACGACGCTTTTGGTAAAAACATCCAAAGGAGTTTAAGTGGTGGTTGTAAACAGTCCATGCCAATCTCGGAAACGTGAAGATGATGAAAATTACAAAATCCTGAAAGATGTTGTACAAAATGGTTTGATAAAAATGAAAGCGAGTTGGTAGCGATAAAAGGTAAGTGTCGCGCGTACAGCAGCCGATAGGAAAGATTCTAAAGGGTTGAATCAGAAAATAATGCAAAAATTGTTGCTAACATTCTGACACATCTTCGTGTAACGGAGAACTTTGGACCGGAATATATATATGTATCTGTGTATGTATGTATGTATGTATGTATGTATGTATGTATGTATGTATGTATGTATGTATGTATGTATGTATGTATGTATGTATGTATGCATGTATGTATGTGTGTATGTATGTATGTATTTATGTATGTATGTATGTATGTATGTATGTATGCATGTATGTATGTGTATGTATGTATGTATGTATGTATGTATGTATGTATGCATGCATGTATGTATGTATGTATGTATGTATGTTATGTCTCTTCTGTTTTCTAATTATTATAAATCTTCCACAGAAGAGGGAGCTGGTTTCCAATAAAGATACAAGGCTTCATCTTTGGGATGTAGTTAACACAGACAAACTCACATTTGGAACTTGAGAAAAGTCTTGCATATTTTTATTGTTCCACTCACAGATTGCACTTGTAATGACTGAATCATCCGGTCGATTTCTCTTTCTGAAAATCCCAATTTATCCTGATTCTCCTTTAAGCATTTACTAACAAAACCTAATGCTCCAATTATTATTGGTATGAATATGAGTTCATAGTCTGGATACGGAAGCTGGGGGTTTCGAAGCAGTTGTCCATAGATATCCTCTTTTTCTTTGATTTTCAAAGAGGTATTTATATCTGCAGGACACATGACCTCTATGATAGTACATGCGTATGTATGTATGTATGTATGTATGTATGTATGTATGTATGTATGTATGTATGTATGTATGTATCTATGTATCTATGTATGTATGTATGTATGTATGTATGTATGTATGTATGTATGTATGTATGTATGTATGTATGTTTGTATGTATGCATGCATGTATGTATGTATGCAGGTATGTATGTATGTATTTATGTATGTATGCATGTATGTATGCATGTATGTATGTATTTATGTATGTATGCATGTATGTATGCATGTATGTATGTATGTATGCATGCATCCATGTATGTATGTGTGTGTGTATGTATGTATGTATGTATGTATGTATGTATGCATGTATGTATGTATGCATGCATGCATGTATGTATGTGAGCATGCATGTATGTATGTATGTATATATGTATGTACGTGTTTGTAGTTGAAATAATCATATACATAGACGCACACAAACACACACACACACGCACGTATGCATGCACGCACGCACGCACTCATACACACATTTGCTGGTTATTTAGTAATACTAAGAAGGTTAGTCAAAGAAAATAAATGCATTGCTTCTTGCTGTAGTCATATAGAGATACAGAAAGTTTTCAAATTTCCTAAGGAAACCTAACGAAATGAAAAAGATATAATATGATAAAATAAAAGAGAATATTTGCGTTATTACGTTTTTAAGAATATTTTTCGTCCGGTTTGTGTCTTTAATGCTTTCTTTTATTTAATTCTACCTCATTCTATTTCATTCATCGTCGTCGTCATTAATATAATCGTGGTGGAGGACACTTCGGCAACACTCTGTTAGCCACGGTCGATTTCGTTGGGCAGCGCGTGGGGTAGGGGAATTAAATAGCTGAGTGACTTTCGTGGAGTTTTCTATGCTTTGTTTGTTGTTTTTCTTTCGTTGTTTTATGCACTTTCAATTGACGTTTCAGACGAGTGATCGTCAGAAAAAAACAAAATTTTTTCAGGACAAAAAGTCTAAACATGTGTCAACCAGCTAAACACTGTAAATAGAGCATATCGCCTTGTAGCTGTTTTATGATGTTCGCCACCTATATTTCTCCCATCAGACCTATCAGGCTGACGACTATCCCTCACACGTTCACACTAATAATCAATAGTGACCAACAGGCGTTCAAATCATACACACCTTCCAATATATATCAACAAACAGATGAACAAAAATTTCAATTATTATTATTATTACTACAACTACTACTATTATTATTATTATTATTATTATTATTATTATTATTATTATTATTATTGTGTTGTTGTTATCATTATACTACTACTACTACTACTACTATACTACTACTACTACTACTACTACTACTACCACTATGAAGGCGGGGAGCTGGCCGAGTCGTTAGCACGCTGGGCAAAATGCTGAGTGGTATTTCGTCTGTCTTCACGTTCTGAGTTCAAATGCCGCCGAGGGTCAACTTTGCCTTTCACTCTTTCGGGGTCGATAAATTAAGTACGCACTGAGGTCGATGTAATCGACTAGTTTCCCCTCCACCGAAATTTCATGCCTAGAGTAGAAAGGATTATTATTGTTATTATTATTATTGTTGTTGTTGTTGTTGTTGCTGTTGCCGTTGTTGTTATCAGTATTATTGTTATTGTTATTATTGTTATTATTGTTATCAGTATTATTGTTATTATCGCCGTTGTTGTTATTATCTTTATATAATAATAATAATAATTAATAATAATAATAATAATAAATAATAATAATAATAATAATAATACTAATAATGCTAATATAATGCTAATAATAATAATAATAATGCTAATGCTAATAATAATGATAATGATAATAATAATAATAATGATAATGATAATATAATAATGATAATGATAATGATAATGATAATGATAATAATAATAATAATATAATAATATAAAATAATAATAATAATAATAATAATGCTAATAATAATGATAATAATAATAATAATAATGATAATGCTAATAAAATGATAATGATAATAATAATAATAATGATAATGATAATAATAATGATAATGATAATGATAATGATAATGATAATAATAATAATAATAATAATAATAGTAGTAGTAGTAGTAATAATAATAATAATAATAATAATAATAATAATAATAATAATAATAATAATAATGATGATAATAATAATAATAACAACAAGAATAATAATAATGACGACGACGACAGCAACAAGAACAACAACAACAACAACAATAAAGCTAATAATAATAATGATGATAATAATAATAATAATAAAGATAATAAAGATATTTGAAAAAGGAAAAGAATGACTTCACTGGTAGCGCCAATGAACTTAATTTTTGAACAATATAATTTTACAATTTAGTTTGTAGATCTGGTAAGTTCTTTGTTAACTTCGGTGGGGAGGATTTTTAAAGGTTCCTGGTTGACTTTTCTTGATTTTTTTCTCGCATTCGTCGGGGCGGGGTTCGGAGTTTGTTATTAGCAAAACCCCACCCCCACCCCACCGACACATCAAGACCTTTTAGATATAGAATCACATAATAGCGCAACACAACCAAAGGTCAGTTGGACAATCGCCACCGACGAATGCGAGAAAGTTCTCCAGAAAAGTTAACAAGGAATCTTTGAACAGTCTTCACGCCGAATTAACAAAGCAAACTGCAAAATTATATCATCAGAAGATTAAATTGATTAGAACTACCAGTGAAATCATTCTTTTTCCTTTTTCATATATATATATATATATATATATATATACAATAGAAATACAAAATGGCTGATGGTTAGTAAGAAGAGACACACAAATAAGAAAGAAGAAAGCAAAGGACCACTGATGCGGTCACAGGAGTGTGACGAAAGAACTCTGGCCGAAATAAGATTAAGATCAATGTAAAAAATAAATAACGCTGAAGCAAAGTAACACCAAATATATAGCGCGTGTGTTTTTATTGCCTAAACTGGCAAAATGACCATTCCAAAATACAACAACATATAAGTATATATATATGTATGTATGTATGTATATATATATATATATATATATATATATTATATATATATATATATATATTATATTATATATATATATATGCATATATTTTATTTCTTACATATTGTATGACTGAGCGCCCTTGCATCGTTTCGTTTCGTTTCCTCCAAGTAAGTTTATATATATATATATATATTATATATATATATATATATACACATATATATAATATATTATGTATGTGTATATATATATATATAATATATATATATATATATATATATATATACATATAAACATGCATATATGTACATACCTAAATATATATGTACATATATGCATATATTTATATATCGTTTATATCATCATATGATCGAACGCCACGAATCATTTTCCAAGTAAGTTTTATCTTAATAATTTCGATGCGCACTCTTCTATCTTTACTACCTCTTCTCTGTCTATCTCTCTCCCTCTCTTGTTCTTCATCCTTTCTGGTTTTCTCTCCTATCCTTCCCTATTCTTCTCTTCTCCTCTTCACCATTCCCTCTGTCTCACTCCTCCTCCTCCTCGACTCTCTCGTCACTGACACGTGACGAAAGAGAAACTATCTTTCTGACCACTACCTTCGTAAAGACAACAACGTGCTTATACTGTCTTCTTGATAAGCTCGTCTTCCTAGCGTTCATAATAATTTTTCTATCCTCTTGGCTTAACAGCACTCACAGTTTGTTTTTACTGTTTTGTTCTCAATGTCCTGTTCTTCTTACCACTTTCACCCTCCGCAAAAATACCAAATTTTATTTAATTTGCTTTGCGGGAAGGACTGTTTCAACGAAGTCACTTCTAGTCCTTGCCTTCTAAACGTTGAGTAGGTGAAACAGGGACAACTGATGAAGGGGAATATTCTTCATGTTGCATGTCTCGTTTCTCTGTTTTTTTTTTCGTTGTTCGAAAAAATTTCGCTTCTATGTTTTTGTTTTTATGTTTTCGTTTCTCATTGTGTTCAACGGTTTTTTTTATGTCCTGTACTCATATATGCATGTATTATACATAAATTGATGTGTATATATGCATATATATGTATGTATATGTATATATATAACATATATATATATGTATATATATATACTATATATATATGTATATATATATATATACATATATATATATATGTGTATATTATATATACATATATATATATATATATATATATATATATATATATATATATATACTTATAAATTGGGGCTATACGACTATACTCATTAAAATGATTATATCAATGGTTAGCGTATATAATCATTTACTAATATAATATATATATAATAATATATATATATATATATATATATATATACAAACATACATGTTACACACATGTACAGACAGGAAGAGAATGTGAGATTGTGCGAGAGAGAGAGAGAGGAAGACGGAGAGTGAAGAAATAGTGTAGCGCCAAACAATTCGAAAAGTAACAATTTGTTTGGTTTACATTCTGGGGGTACCGTGATCAAATGTCGTACAACTAGAATAACTAATTTAGCCAAGAACATGTTTCTAGCAAAACAAAAAGAATCTCTTATTGTTCTTAGTCTTAATTCTTCAACGATACCAACTCACTGGGTTTTTTTTTTTCTTTTCAAAAATCTGCGGCCTTCGCCAGCGTAATTTTTATGTAAACTGGCATCTTGCCACATATCGTTAGCGTAATGGTTTCCATCGACATAGCTGGCATTGCGCTAATTTCTAGTTTATTTGGCAGGATTTTTAGATCGTTGCAGTGTTCAGCTGCAGTCTTTTACATTCCAAGTTCAAATCTAGCCAGGACCGGCATTGTTTTTTTTTGTTTTTTTTTTTAAATCTTTCCGCAGTTGATGGCGTAAATGTACCCCTCTTCTGTAAAAGCTTGCTTCATGTTTGAAATTTTTTTTACTTGAACCTTAAGGACCATAGGGCTTGTTACCCAGTCTCCATGGTAACCGGTTTCCATGACGTTTAAGTCACCTAGGTCACAGTATTCCCTTTGAACGGGACGCCGTTCCGTTGCAGGTTTCAAACCAGTAATTTTGAGAGGAGGGGGAAAACTGATCAGATTGACCCTAGTGCATTACAGGTACTGCTTTTTGATTTTATCAAACCCAAGGGTAAAAACAGCGTCTTCTATTACCTATTATAACACTGGGACAACTAAAGATTCGTGAGTGGATTTGGTAGACGGAAACTGAAAGAAGCCCGTCGCGCGTGCGAGTGTATATATATATATATATGTGTGTGTGTGTGTGTGTGTGTGTGTGTGTGTGTGTTTGAGTATATAGATATATATGTATCTGTTTACGTGTGTGTGTGTGTGTTTGAGTATCACTGTGTTGTATTTGTCCCCTTGACAACCAGTGTTGGTTTGTTTGCGTCCCCACAATTTAGCGGTTCTGCAAGAGAGTGATAGAATAAGTACAATGCTTAAAAATAGGTACCCTGGTCGATTAAATCAAACAAGTACTTGGGTTGGTTTGTTCGGCTAAACCCTTCAAGGCAGTGCTGTAGCATGGCCGCAGTCATATACCAGAGGCAAGAAAAAGAAAGAAATAAAAGAAAAAAATTACCATATTTGGTTGCACAAAAGACACACAAGGATTGTATTGAACGGACCCCGGATTCCTGCAGTGCATATCCAGGAATAAGGTTTTTAGCGAATTTAAGCTTATTGGAGGCCCAACTTTGCATATACGACGCCGAGTGATTTTTGTGAGATATGTTTTTGTTTTTTTTTTGGTGGTTTTTTTTGCAGGAATCCGGGGTCCAACCAAATATTGTGCAACCAAATATGGTAATTTTTTTCTTTTATTTCTTTCTTTTTCTTGCCTCTGGTATATGACTGCGGCCATGCTACAGCACTGCCTTGAAGGGTTTAGCCGAACAAACCAACCCAAGTACTTGTTTGATTTAATCGACCAGGGTACCTATTTTTAAGCATTGTACTTATTCTATCACTCTCTTGCAGAACCGCCTAAATTGTGGGGACGCAAACAAACCAACACTGGTTGTCAAGGGGACAAAACACACACAATGATACTCTCACAACACACACAACACACACACATCGCACGCATACAAGATACAATTATCTACTATGTAGTGTATTCTTATATACCGTCAAATACAATAATTGCTGAACAGCAAATGAAACCGGAAACTGCACTATGTGGTTCCGGTCGTGATGGTTATTCTGTGGTTACTGAGAAATCGTTAATATATTGTCATTTTTATTGCTGATTCCCATGGAATTATCCTTATTATTATTATTATTATTGTTATTATCATTATTATTATTATTATTAATTATTATTAATTATTTTATTATTATTATTATTATTATTAATTATTATTATTATTGTTATTATCATTATTATTATAGTTTAATTATTATTATTATTATTATTTTATTATTATTATTATTATATTATTATTGTTATTATCATTATTATTATTATTATTAATTATTATAATATTATTATTATTATTATTATTATTATTATTGTTTTATCATTATTATTATTATTATTAATTATTATTAATTATTTTATTATTAATTATATTATTATTATTATTATTATTATTATTATTATTATTATTTTATTCGTTTTGGATTTGGTTTGCAAGATTCTTTATATGAGTTCGTGTGTTGAAGCATATTCAATTTTACAGGTGTGTTAAACCCCAAAGAAAATGACTCTTCCCAGACACAACAGAATTATTATTATTATTATTATTATTATTATTAGTAGTAGTAGTAGTAGTAGTAGTAGTATGTAGGGCAATTTGCTCAGCAGCATTTCGTCCGCCTTCACGTTCTGAGTTCAAATTTCGCCGAGTTCGATTTTGCCTTTCATCATTCCGGGGTCGGTAAAATAATAACCTGTTGCACACTGGAATCGATGTAATCGACTTACCCCATCCCTGAAATTACTGGTATTGTGTCAAAATTGGAAATCATTATTACTATTATTATTTTGACCATCACAATTTATTCAATCCATTTCCTCCGCCCACTATTCCGAGGAGAGTCATGTGGTAGAGTCCTCAGGCACCTCCTCCATAGGGCCCAATCATAAGTTCTTGATCTACCCCTAAGTCTCCTGATGGTTGGCTCGGCTTTAAGAATCCATCTTGCGATTCTTTCTTTCGACATTCTTATTTCATGTCCACAGTACCGAAGCTGTGACCTCTCAGTGCAGAGAAGTCGCGGATCGACCTTGAGGGACTCTGAGCAACATATTCTTTCGAGGAAGGTTATTCCAGGGACCCTTCACCTTATTCCTTTAAAATCCAATGTCCATGCGTCTTGACACCTTTTCAACCACCTTGTCGAAGATACTTCACAAATGAAGATATCAACATAACCTTGCGTTTTGATACTTTTCAATCTTCTTATCGGAGATAATTAAACAAATGAAGTCATCAACATATGTAACAGAAAAAAAAAGATTGCTTTCAATCCTTAATAACAATGTCGGTTTCATTATCATTATCATTCATTTCTGAGCCTCAGCTAACTGTTATATATCAAGAGAGATGTTACTCAATACTGCATTATCTAGAAATAAATCTTGATATTAAGCCAACTAGATACGAACATCGTCACGGAAGCATATTTGCGGTATATTTTTCAATCGTCATAGTGTGATAAAGATCCCAGATTATCTTAAGCGTCAGACACTCGTAAACAACAACTCACCCAGAATTTCTTTATTTTATTTACTTTACTTTGCTTTAAAAGAGCATGTGGCATAAAGACATGCGTAGCTTTCTTTGATAGTGTGCGTATTAACAAACAGATTGATTTTTTTTCTTCTACACTTCACCACCATTTTTCCCGCCTTCCTCTGAACTATTCGACAAACAAAACAGTATTTTATTTATATCGTTTCTTTTCTTCTTCATTTCTGCACTTTATTCATCCATATTATATCTTCTCTCATACATAACATTCTTTTAAAACCAGCAGACTTAAAAAGTCACTTAAAGTATCAGCCACCTCCATATATTTTACACGCCAACCTGTTCACGGTAACAAAAAAAAAAAAAACCTGTTTGTTTTCCTTGTCATATACACACATACAAACATATATACATACATACATACTCACACACACACACACACACACAACACCATATATGTATATATATAAGTATGTAAATATATATGTAATATATATATATATATATATATATATATATATATTATTATATATAGATAGCTAGATATATAGATATATAGATATATGTATGTAGTATATAGTATATATATATGTGTATATATATATATATATATGTATATATATATGTATATATATATATGTATATAATATATATATATATATATTATATCTATATATATATATATATATATATATATATAGATATATATATATATATATAATATATATATATATATCTATATATTATCAAACATAGCAATACATGCGTACGTACTCTAAGATACCTGTAGATATATATGTTACAAACATACACATGCGTTCACACACCAGATTTTAATGTCGTGTGTGTGAGTGTCAGGGTGTGTGCTCGTGTGTCTCTGCGGTATGTTCGTGTGTAAACATGTGTGTGTGGGTGTGTGTGCTTGCATGTGTGTTTGTGTGTTCTAGTCACTAGTCATTCGCTTCTAGCCACAAAACTACCCCCATTATTCGATTAATAATAGGCAACTAAGTGTTAGCGTGAATAGCTGACCTGTCAGCTTTTCCTATGTATTATATAGTTATGTAAAAATGGACACATAAAACCTTACTCTCTCTCCTTCCTTCTTCTCTCTCTCTCTCTTTCTTCTTTCGCCCTTCCCTCCTCTCTTTTCATCACCACCACCACCAACAACTACAACAATAACAACTCCACCACCACCACCGCCGCTACGGCTGTTGCTCTCATAGTTGTAACGACATACAGCTATCAGTGTATTAAGCGTCAAACAATCAAGCAAAACGCTTAGAAGCATTTCTTCCAGCTCTCTGCGTTCCGAGTTCAAATCCAGCCAAGGTCCACTTCATCTTTTATTCTCTAGCGGTCGATAAAGTACCTATTTCTTTACTACCCACAAGGGGCTAAACACAGAGAGGACAAACAAGGACAGACAAACGGATTAAGTCGATTATGTGTGACCCCAGTGCGTAACTGGTACTTATTTAATTGACCCCGAAGGATGAAAGGCAAAGTCGACCTCGGCACAATTTGAACTCAGACACGTAACGGCAGACGAAATACCTATTTATTCTAAAACCCACAAGGGGCTAAAACAAGAAGGACAAACAAGGAAAGACAAAAGGATTAAGTCGATTATGTCGACCCCAGTGCGTAAATGTACTTAATTTATCGACCCCGAAAGGATGAAAGGCAAAGTCGACCTCGGCGGAATTTGAACTCAGAACGTAACGGCAGACGAAATACCTATTTCTTTACTACCCACAAGGGGCTAAACACAGAGAGGACAAACAAGGATAGACAAACTGATTAAATCGATTACATCGACCGCAGTACGTAACTGGTACTTATTTAATTGACCCCGAAAGGATGAAAGGCAAAGTCGACCTCGGCGGAATTTGAACTCAGAACGTAACGGCAGACCAAATATGGCTACGCATTTCGCCCGGCGTGCTAACGTTTCTGCCAGCTCGCCGCCTTCGATAAAGTGAAGTACCATTCAAGTAGTGGGGTCCATGATATCGATTAAACCCCGCTCCCTTAAAATTGCTGACCTTGTGCTAAAATCTGAAACGAACCTTTCCTTCACTGGAGATGTTATTCCTTCGTTCATTTCTTTGTTTATTTTTCTCAAATCTTATTCTTATATCATTTTGTGATATCCTTATTGGTGCTGTGACTCCTTTCGATCGATAAAGAGCCCTACCTTTCCGTGTGATGCATTTCGTCCTTTCATATTGTCCTTAAAACCTTGGGTCCCTAAGGCCAATGAAAGAAATCATCTTCATTATCATTATCATCATCATCAATATTATCATTATTATTATTGTTATTTTCTCTTTATCACAGGTTTTGTTGGAGCACCTGGAGTCTTGCATGCGTAGCGGGCTTACTACTACTACTACTACTACTACTACTATTATTATTATTATTATTATTTTGGCGACGAGCTGGCAGAATCGTTAGCACGATTAAATCGACTCCAGTACGCAACTGGTACTTAATTTATCCACCACGAAAGGATGAAAGGCAAAGTCGACCTCGGCGGAATTTGAACTCAGAACGTAAAGACGTAAAGACAGACGAAATACCGCTAAGCATTTCGCCCGGCGTGCTAACGTTTCTGCCAGCTCGTCGCCTTATAATTTGGAACATTTAGTGTACAGATCACCCAAATATCACTGTCAGTTTTCAGTCCTTATCATGAAGGACGTCATACATTAACAAAGGCTTTTTAAAAATTTATTTTGAGGTACCTTATCCCTTGTGGAAACCAAGAACGATTGGTTAGGTATTGTCTAAGAGTTTTGTCAGGCCCTCCTATTGTTCCATCGAATGAACAGAGCAGAACAGAACAACAGAGAGACGGCTGACCCCCCCCCCCGTCTTCTATATCATTTATTAACTGATGACATAAGTGATTGCAGTAGTACTAGTAGTAGTAGTAGTAGTAGTATAGTAGTAGTAGTAGTAGTAGTAGTAGCAGCAGCAGTAGCAGCAGTAGTAGTAACAGCAGTAGTAGTAGTGTTAGTAGCAGCAGCAGCAGGAGTAGTAGTAGTAGTAGTAGTAGTAGTAGCAGTAGCAGTAATAGTAGTAGTAGTAGCAGCAGCAGCAGCAGCAGCAGCAGTAGCAGCAGCAGTAGTAACAGCAGTAGTAGTAACAGCAGTAGTAGTAGTAGCAGTAGTAGTAGTAGTAGTAGCAGCAGCAGCAGGAATAGTAGTAGTAGTAGTAGTAGTAGTAGTAGTAGTAGCAGCAGCAGTAGCAGTAGTAGTAGTAGCAGCAGCAGTAGCAGCAGTAGTAGTAACAGCAGTAGTAGTAGTAGTAGTAGAAGCAGCAGGAATAGTAGTAGTAGTAGTAGCAGTAGCAGTAGTAGCAGTAGTAGTAGTAGTAGTAGTAGTAGTAGTATGGCGGCGGCTACGAGCAGGCACAATTGTTAGCATGCCGGGCAAAATGTTCTCAGTAAGAAGTTCTTCATATACACCCGAATAATATTCAGTTGGAGCATTAAGGATCAAACCAGAAATTCTTGGTCGGTTTGTATGACTCGGAGTTGCGTACTTCCAGCTTGTAACCCGCAGCAGATGCATGGAAGTATAAGTAAAAACACATATCTGAACAGACACTGCTTTACATAAACATATATCATAGTTTCACTAGTCGCCAACCCCGTGGATTGTGCTGGACAATTGCTGCGTTCTGAGAGACAAATTAAGTTTGTTTACCAAACCCATTATCAAGAACATTACGCAGGGTTTTCGTGTTTGATAACATCAGTAAGATAGATGAGGAGGCGCAATGGCCCAGTGGTTAGGGCAGCGGACTCGCGGTCATAGGATCGCGGTTTCGATTCCCAGACCGGGCGTTGTGAGTGTTTATTGAGCGAAAACACCTAAAGCTCCACGAGGCTCCTGCAGGGGATGGTGGTGATCCCTGCTGTACTCTTTCGCCACAACTTTCTCTCACTCTTACTTCCTGTTTCTGTTGTACCTGTATTTCAAAGGGCCGGCCTTGTCACTCTCTGTGTCACGCTGAATATCCCCGAGAACTACGTTAAGGGTACACGTGTCTGTGGAGTGCTCAGCCACTTACACGTTAATTTCACGAGCTGGCTGTTCCGTTGATTCGGATCAACTGGAACCCTCATCGTCGTAACCGACGGAGTGCTTCCAAGATAGATGATGCAGATGAAGGCTGAAAGGATTTTGATTAGGCCTCATCCTTTCGGAAGGTGTTCCTTTTTGTGTTACCCACAAGAAAGAGAAGAGACAGTGGCCATAGTCATCAAACGTCCTTCAAGAATCATGCTTGATTGCAGGTTACGGCCAAAGTATATATTATATATATATCTACTCACAAGGCTTCGGTCGGCCCGAGGCTACAGTAGAAGACACTTGACCAAGGAGGCACGCAGTGGGACTGAACCCGGAACCATGTGGTTGGTGGTTGGTAAGCAAGGTACTTACCACACAGCCACTCCTGCGCCTATATATGTGTGTGTGTGTGTGTGCATATATATATATATATATATATATATATATATACACATGTATGCATATAAATACACACTAGACACACACACACACACACATATATATATATATACATATGTATACATACACATACATATATGTTTAGATTCTTTTATTTTTTATTCTTTTACTTGTTTCAATCATTTGACCGCGGCCACGTTGGAGCGCAGCCTTTAGTCCAGCAAATCGACCCCAGGGCTTATTCTTTGTAAGCCTAGTACAAGGCTTTGGTCAGACCGTGACTATAGTAGAAGAGATTGCCCAAGGTGCCACGCATACGGGCTGAACCCAGAACAACGTGGTTGGGAAGCAAGCTTCTTACCACACAGTCACTCCTGCGCCCTGTCGCTACGTTCTGAGTTCAAATCCCGCCGATGTCGACTTTGCCTTTCATCCTTTCGGGATCGATAAATTAAGTACCAGTTACGTCAAAGATCAAAGGGGAGATAAATGACATTCGCTTCGTTACTTTTTCGTCGAGATAAAAACGTTGGGAGAAATTGACCCACAGTTGGAATTCAGCTTGGAACTGGAACAATAAAGATAATAATCGACTTAATCCGTTTGTCTGTCCTTGTTTGTCCCCCTCTGTGTTTAGCTCCTTGTGGGTAGTAAAGAAATATATATTATATATGTATACATATGTATATATGTGCATATGTATATATGCCACGCACACGCATACATACACATGCACGCACGAACGCACGCACGCACAAGCCATTGCACACACACACACACACACACATACACACACACACACACACACACACACACACACACACACACACACACCACACACACACACGCAAATTCACACAAGCAGAGACGCTTAAAAGTGCATGCGACCGGCCACTGCTCAATGATGACAATGAGTCTTTTCACGGGAAAGCAAAATTGCAAAAGGAAAAGAAAAGAAAAAAAAACCAACAACAATCTGACGAGCTAAAAAAAAAAAATTAATAATAAAAGTCAGTAGTTATGAAATGAAATAATATTCGACGTTAGACATTAGATTCGGCCTTGCTAAGGTTGTAATGGCGTCGTTATGTTATTCAACGATTTCTGTACACACCCTGTGTATTTCAATGGAAATTTGGATCAATTTTATTGAACTGCATTCACAGTCGCTCTTTTGATGTTCTATTGACCTTGTAAGAGTCAGGGATTTTTTTTTTTATGTCTGGGTGGGAGGGGTGTCTTGTTTTATTTATTTATTTTTTTTCATGTCAGAGAGTTCGTATCCATCACACATGTGCTTTCCATCGAAGGCGCAAAGCTGCTGGGACGATTGATACAAACATCGTTGTGTTCGGATCACTTCTGAGTTCCTTCATATCATTTATACAAGGCTCTTTCTCAAACTTTACCAAACTTTACGAACTGACGTGGGAATCTACGTATGTTTTCGTTTGTCATCCATCTCTCTCTATATAAAGCTGAAGTTGTCTGTGTATGGCAGGTTTGGTAGCCTTCAACTAACACTATCTCCTCTGAGACCTTGTAGCGCAAGTTAACCAAAATGGAGAGTATAATAGAAGAAGGCTTGCTCTTCCTTCCGTAGAAGAAAAAATTCAAATCGGACCATGTTAACACCAAAAATTATTTACATCAAACAGGTGCCTTTTTTTTCTATGAAAATCCCTATTTTTTACGATTTTTTGACTGCTGGGTCGCCATTTTTCGGTGTATTTCAACCAGAAAAATGTTCACTTAAAGAGAATAACAAGCTACATAATGCAAAATTTTTACTTTTCAAAAATTCCAATTCTAACGGGTCGAAACAAACCCGAGCAACGCCGGGCGATACTGCTAGTATTAATTAAAGCGAAAATCTGTCTGTCCGTGCGTCCAGGACCCCTGAATCTCAGCCTACACTTGCACTACATAGACATATACCTTCTTGGAATCACGATGATCCTGGGATTGAAATTCTGCCCTTCATTTGGTTCTTGAACATCCAGCATTGGGATCTGATTTAAATGAATTTGGGTTGCTATTCCTAGCAGGTAGCGCATAGTTACCTTTGTCAGATGACGTCAGAGATCAAAGGGGAGATAAATGGCGTTCGCTCCGTTACTTTTTCGTCGAGATAAGAACGTTGGGAGAAATTGACCCACAGTTGGAATTCAGCTTGGAACTGGAACAATAAAGAATGATTGCATTACAGAATTAATTCTCATCCGTCCTTAACCTCTGATCAATGACCACTGGGGGCCTATAGTCATTATAGACGTATTATAGCGATGCCATTTAGCTCTCGTCAGTTCTGGGCCGCAGACCCAATTAGCACACCGTAGGAACTACCTTAAATGTCCACACAAAGTGCGGCTTTTAAGCTAGTACTAGATAAAGTTGCAAAGGCGAGTGTCTTAGTGGTTAGGGCTAATCTGCTCATGATCGTAGGATCATGAATTCGATTCCTGACGGCACGTTGCGTCCTTGAGCAAGTCACTTTATTTCACATTACTCCAGTGCAGTCAGCTAGTAAAGATGAGGAGTACCAGTAATTCAGAAGGACCAGCCTTGTCACATTCTGCGTCATGCTGTCACTACTACTACTACTGTTATTATTATTATTATTATTATTATTATTAATTATTATATATTACTATGTTTATTATGATTATTATATTATTATTATTATTATTATTATTATTATTATTATTTTTTTATTATTATTATTATTATTTTTTTATTATTATTATTATTAGATTATTATTATTTTTATATTATTATTATTATTATTATTATTATTATTTCATTATCATTATTATTATTATCATTATTATTATTATCATATTTTATTATTATTATTGTTATTGTTGTTGCTGTTGTTATTATTATTTTTATTATTAAATGTGCTTGTTTTGATTAAGACTGAAAAAATTGACTTTATTTGTAAAAATAATCACTTGGATTTTGCTCTCCTTAAATAAATTTCGTTCCCAAATACCATGAGAATATCTAGGCTGGCACCTCGATGTGGGTGCTGAGAATGGTCGTACAGGGTCCTATTGGACTGAAAGGATAAAAGGTAAAGGACTCTCAGTGGCATTTGATCTCAGAACGTATAGATCGAAGAAATGCTGCTAAGCATTTTGCCCGACGTGCTAACGATTCTGCCAGCTCGCCGCCTTAATTATAGTGGAGGCAGATGGTACAGTCAGACTTGGGAGCAGAAGATTTAGACCGACTGTTGGTAGAAAGTAGAGTCAGATTGGTTGTACGTGGTACAAACGGTGTGCTGGTAGTGAGTACAATCTGTCTACAGTATCCAGATAGAGATAATGTAGTCAAGCTGTTGTCCGTTCTTATCTGTAGTCAGGGCTTTGTGTTTCAGCGATGGTGTCTCGTAACACAATAACGATGAGTGCATGACTATTCAACACCTGCGTGTGAAATTATTCATAATGGCGCGTTGCTCACGCATCATGGACGAGGTTTCTTCTGTAACCACGCACAAATATCCAAGATTAGGCTTCCAAAAGAAAACATTTCCAGTCAAATCAACCCAGTAGTTCCCAAGCATTTTCAGGCTGCCACCCCCCTTGGGACCCAGGCTACATTCCTAGCGCCTCCTCACCCTCCTCGCCACAAATATAGATCATTTTCTGAAACAAATTCAAAATAATTGTATTTCTAATGTGAGAGGTGCGATAGAGCATCATTGTGTGATAAGAGTTTATTCAAACTTATTAAATGCTGCCCTTCTTTGTGTCTTCTGCCGTGATGTGGGTTCATCCGGTATCTCTGATGGAAATTTGTCAAGATGTTCTTTGAAGACCACATCTACGCTTCGAAAATCTCTGACGTTGTCTGGCAAAATGCTGAATAGTTGTTACAGCACTGGGCTTTTTTAAATTCTAGATGAAGACGAAATCTTTGTTACTATGCAAACTAGCAAAGTTGGTGGCTATAATTTCTAGAATCTTCCATGTGTTTAACGGTATACCTTTCACGTCTTCTCTCTAGGGAGTAGAACTTCAGTTCCTTTAGCCTCTCCCTGTAGCTCATCTGTTGCACCGTCTCATTCTTCTTAATGTAGTGATGCTGGATTGCCTCGAGTTCCGCCGTCGTTTTGACGCTCTGCGGTGACGACTGTTGGGAGCAAAAATCCAGACGACTGAATACAAAGTTTCTCCATTGGATTAGCATGGTATCCTATTTTTCTGGTTCTGAATCATCTTAGAATCTAGCCAGCCACTTGCCTGCACAGTGTTGCCATTTTGGAAATGAATATACACATGGGATTTTGAACAATTATTCAAGTGTTCGCACAAATTTTTAATCATCATTATTGACAAAACGCCTTGCATCTTCAAAATGCCGAAAGCTCACCTAAGGAGTTGAGCAAAATTGAGAACCATCTTGGTTTGATAGATTTTAATGATGGCACAACCTTCACAACATCTGTATATCTGGAGAAACTGAAAATGCAAACAGCAAGATGACCAAGAAAACTTTTTAGATTCTAATCTTTCTCTATATAAAGCTGAGGTTGTCTGTGTGTGGCAAGTTTGGTAGCCTTCAACTAACTAACACTATCTCCTCCGAGACCCTGCGGCGCAAGTTGACCAACATTGACAGTATGATAGAAGAAGGCTTGCTCTTCCTTCCGTAGAAGAAAAAATTCAAATCGGACCAGGTTAACACCAAAAATTATTTACATCAAAAAGGTGCCTTTTTTCTATGAAAATCCCTATTTTTTACGATTTTTTGACTGCTGTGTCGCCATTTTTTCGGTGTATTTCAACCAGAAAAATGTTCACTTAAAGAGAATAACAAGCTACATCACGCAAAATTTTTACTTTTCAAAAATTCCAATTCTAAAGGGTCGAAACAAACCCGAGCAACGCCGGGCAATACTGCTAGTTTTAGCACAAAGCCAGAAATTTTGATGGGAAAGGAACAAGTCGATTACTCGATTGACTCCAGTATATTACTGGTACTTTATTTTACCCCGACAGCATCGAAAGGATGGAAAGAAAAATTGACTTCGTTGGGATTTCAAGTCAGAAGATATACCACAAAGCATTTTGTACGACGCACCAAACGTTCTGCCAACTCAGCACCCCGTTTATAAAATATAACATAAATCAGACTCATCTCGATATCAGAGCTTCGTATCAGCCTTAACAACTTGATAGCGGC
>NW_021829652.1:0-2500 GCF_006345805.1 Octopus sinensis | reverse complement strand
ACCTTGGGCAAGTGTCTTCTACTATAACCTTCGGGCTGACCAAAGCCTTGTGAGTGGACTTGGTAGACGGAAACTGAAAGAAGCCCCGTCTTATTATATATATAATATATATATATATATATATATATATATAGATATATATATATGTATATATATGTATGTATGTAATATATGTATATATATATGTATATATATGTATGTATATAATATGTATATATATATATATATATATGTATGTATGTGTGTGTGTCTGTATATGTTTGTGTGTCTGTGTTTGTCCCTTCAACATCGCTTGACAACCGATGCTGGTGCGTTTACGTCCCCGTAACTTAGCGGTTCGGCAAAAGAGACCGATAGAATAAGTACTAGGCTTACAATTGACTGAAATAATTAAAAGAGCATTAATTCCTAACAATTTTTCAAACTTATTCCGCCGTTTCCAGCGCAATTTGATCTCACTGTAACTTATGTCGGTGGTGTCCGAATGTCGCAGATGGATCTGTCTTTAAACCGTTCTGAGACTGAAAAAATTAGGGAAGCGAAGTAGCATGTGAACGCGTGCATGTGTGTGTGTATGTCGTTGTGTATTCCTATTTTAGTGACCTCCCCACAAGAATATCTGCCTCTAGCACTTTTTTTTGAAATCGTCAGAAAGTGTGGGTCATGACGCCGGACGAAATGGCGTAGCCGTATTTCGTCTTCCGTTATGTTCTGGGTTCAAACGGCAGACGAAATACCTATTTCTTTACTACCCACAAGGGGCTAAACACAGAGAGGACAAACGAGGACAGACAAACGGATTAAGTCGATTATATCGACCCCAGTGCGTAACTGGTACTTAATTTATCGACCCCGAAAGGATGAAAGGCAAAGTCGACTTTGCCTTTCACTCAAATTTCATCCATTTAACTCATGATCGTAGGGTTGTGGTTTCGATTCCCGGACCGGGCAACGCGTTGTGTTCTTGAGCAAAACACTTCATTTTCACGTAGCTCCAGTCCACTCAGCGGGTAAAAATGAGTAATCCTGCGACGGGCCGGCCCGTCCAGGTGGGTGGGGAATTTCTACTTACTGAAACCGGGAAACCGGCCCTTATGAGCCTGGCGTGGCTCGAGAGGAACATTATATATATAATATATATTATATATATTATATCTGCCGAAAAAGGCATTTTTTTTCCAAATACGCCAGCTAAAATAAGTTGTAGTTGTACTGTCTATAGTCGTAAACACCCGCTGTTTTTTGTCCTGTTTATTACTATTATTGTTTTTTGTATTTATATTCGTGTGGCATCGTCCGTTTTTCTGTCCTTGTTTCGTAACATTCGATGCTTTTCCCAAGAAATATAATGCTCGTAGCTTAGTTTTTCTTTGGGGCTGACCAGATTGGAGCAATCTCAAGATTAATCAGCCGAAATTGCGAGGATGATCCGGTTCTTGACTGAAGATTGAAAGCTTCGAATGTCGCGTCCGTGTTTTTTGCATAGTCTTCTAAATGTTTTACGTTCTTGTCCCAGTTTGTATTTTTCTACATATAATAATAATAATAATAATAATAATAATAATAATAAATATATATATATATGTATGTGTGTGTGTGTGTGTGTGTGTGGTGGTGTGTGTGTTGTGTGTGTGTGTGTGTGCAAGCCTTCTTCTATCATACTCTCAATTTTGGTCAACTTGCGCCGCAGGGTTCGGAGGAGGACAGTATTAGTTGAAGGCGGCGAGCTGGCAGAAACGTTTGCACGCCGGCGAAATGCTTAGCGGTATTTTTCGTCTGCCGTTACGTTCTGAGTTCAAATTCCGCCGAGGTCGACTTTGACCTTTCATCCTTTCGGGGTCGATTTAAATAAGTACCAGTTACGCACTGGGGTCGATGTAATCGACTTAAAACTTATGTCTGTCATTGTTTGTCCTCTCTATGTTTAGCCCCTTGTGGGTAATAAAGAAATAGGTATTTCGTATGCCGTTACGTTCTGAGTTCAAATTCCGCCGAGGTCGACTTTGCCTTTCATCCTTTGGGTCGATTAAATAACTACCAGTTACGCAATGGAGTCGATGTAATCGACTTAATACCTATGTTCTGTCATTGTTTGTCCCCTCTATGTTTAGCCCTTGTGTGGTAATAAAGAAATAGGTATTCGTATGCCGTTTACGTTCTGAGTTCAATTCCGCCGAGGTCGACTTGCCTTCATCCTTTAGGGGGTCGATTAAATAACTACCAGTACGCACTGGGGTCGATGAATCGACCTTAATCCGTTTGTCAGTCCTTGTTTGTCCCCTTCTATGTTTAGCCCCTTGTGGGCAGTAAATAAATAAGTATTAGTTGAAGACTACACAAACCCGCCCATACACAGAACAACTTCAGCTTTATATATATAGAGAGAGATTAAGATAAAGTCATCAGTTCTTGTGTTACTTATCTTAATTTTTGCTGCAATCAGAAGTGTTTAGAACATTGCAAAGTAACCAACATTTTATTGAAAAAAAGAAAAAATAGT
>NW_021829651.1:25000-32049 GCF_006345805.1 Octopus sinensis | reverse complement strand
TGAGCTCAGAACGTAAAAGCGGACGAAATGCTGCTTAGCATTTTGTCCGGTGTGCTAACAATTCTGCCAGCTCGCCGCCATAATAATGATAATAATAATAATAATAATAGTAAAAGAAGTGACATACAATCAGTGCGTGTGTTTTACTTGGCGTAATGACCCTCCCAAGACACAGCAAAATCTGTTTCAACACACAGTATTACAAATGCACCTCCACCAACACACGATGTTTTTGTAAGCAGTAATACTGAATATAACTGAAAAAGGAGTCAACTCTCTCTCTCTCTCTCTCTCTGTCACACACACAGAATTACATAACAGATGATGATTGTGATGGTGATGCCGATGCAGGTATCTCCATAGACCCTCCCCTCATCACCACACAGGCAGAAACTCAGCAGCCAATGTAGCATGAAGTCGATTCCCAATCTCCGGAATTGGCGCCAGTCGGTTGCTCATAAAACTCCCATAAGGACCCTTTGTACGAACTGTAGGCTGTGTTGTATTTTAACTGTGGGAATTATGGAGATAACATACATACGTACATACCATACATATATATATGACTGCTAAATATTAGTACATTTTATTGTCAGATTTATTACGTAAGAGTAATACATTTATTTTACACACACACACACACACACACACACACACGTATAACGTGTAGCTGTGTGTGTTTGTCTCGGCAGCGCGAGATAGATGTTAACGAGCATCGCCGTCCTACAAGCGGTGTCGTTCGTCTCCAATCTTCGGTGGAAGGATACACCCGGTCACGGGAAAAATTTAAACATTGTTTGGAAGCGAGGTGAGGGTTGGTGACAGAATGGGTACCAGGCCGTAGAAAACCTGCACCAACGAACCGATTTCCGTCTGGCCCATGTCGGCATAGAAAAATGGACGTTAAACCTATGATACTGAGATACATGGGCGTTGTGTTTTGTGGCGTGTAATCTATATATATATATATATATATATATATATATATCCGAAATTGCTAAGATGATCTGGTTCTTGAATGATGACTGAGGGCTTCGAATGTCCCGTCCTGTGGTTCTTGTGTCGTCTCTGTGTGTTCATGTTCTTGTCCATGTCTGTAATTATTTTTACTGTTTACCTATATATATATATATATATATATATATATATATATGAAAAACACAAGTCAAAATAGAAAATGCTAAAATAATTTTATAAAGAACATTTCAGTACCGGTTTCGGTCATTTTGAGACCTTTTCAACTGTAACGACTAAATAATTAAATTTAGAAAAATTAAAAGAAAAGTTTTTTTAAAGGAATATTTGTATAGTGTTCAAATATAAGTGGCATTCTGCCTTTCTCTGTCTCCCTTGTTTGCACTTGTGTGTTCGAGGCCGTTATATATATATAGTGGCGGACTGGCCAGGTTGCCAGGTTGCCCGATGGCAAGTGGGCCCCTGCGCCATTAAAATCCATATATATATCCATTAAAATCCATATATGGGGCCCCATGTTAGTATCTAAGTATTTCCTTTTAAGTTTGAGAATTTTTTTATTGACTTCTGAAAGAATGCATTAATAATTTCAGCTTGGCTGTTTATAGACAGTTAAAGAATCCCTTTAACAAAAAACAAAAAAACAAAAGAAAAAAACCCCAGAAATTAAATGATAGCATTGTAGTTGCGGGTGGGCCCCCTTAGTCTCCTGGCAACCAATATTTTTAGACCCAGTGCGCCACTGTATATATATATATATATATATACATATAACACGGATGATCTTCGTACTGTTTCCGCCTGCCAAATCTCTCACAAAATCGCTCAATTGCCAAGAAAACTTTAGATAGATAGATGTATAGATAGGGAGACGGAGATTGATTGATTAGACGTAGAAGCGGAACTAAAACTGGATGGCGCGATGGGTCGAGGTATCCATTACCCTTATCGATGTTAACTAGAAAATATTTGCTGATATTTAAGAAGATAAAAGAACTAAATAGAGCGTTTGTGTTTAAACGGTGGGTATGTGACATTGTGTATGTGTGTGTGTGTGTATACAGAGGAAAGAAGGCGTGAAATTGTTTGTGTGATTGTGTGTATGAAGAACATGGAGAAAGAGAAAGCGTGTGGGTGGTGAGATGGTGATTGTATAGCTGTGTTTGTGTAAAGAAAAGCAAGTGTAGACATATATATATACACATGCAGATATTACATAGGCATACAAACAGACACCGACATTCAACACGTATATTTGTATTAAGCCTATATGCGTGTGTGGATGAGCGTATGTATGCGTGTCTCCAGGAGAGAGAGAAATATGTATATGGATGTTTCCGTCTCTCTGTCTGTCAGCCTGTCTCTCAATATCTATCTATCCATCCGTCCATCCATCACCTAGATCTATCTATCTATCTATCTATCTATCTATCTATCTATCTATCTATCATCTATCTATCTATCTATCTATCTATCTATCTATCTATCTACCTACCTACCTACCTACCTATCTATCTATCTATCTACCTACCTATCTTTCTACCTACCTATCTATCTACCTATCTTTATACCTACCTATCTACCTACCTACCTACCTACCTACCTACCTACCTACCTACCTACCTACCTACCTATCTATCTATCTATCTGTCTATCTACCTACCTACCTACCTACCTATCTCTGTCTGTCTATCTACCTACTCTAGAGATACAAGAGATAATGTTTGGGGGAACTTTAATAATAATAATAATAATAATAATTAATAATTAATAATAATAATAATAATTTCTCGTATGAGTGAGTGTATTTCGTATAGGCCTAAATTGGTTTTTTTACCCACGTAACAATGTAAGCGCTTAAAAAAAATTACAAAAACAAAACAGTCGACCTATTTTGATGATCTCACACAAACACACACACGCAGATAGACAGAGGCTGACACGGTTTCCACAGTCATTCATGTACAACAATCAACCAAACAATGAGACCTTTAGTGAAAAAAGAACAGAAACAAGAACAGAGCAGAGAGGCCTCCTAACATATATAAAAAAGAAAACAACACAGTTTTAAGTGAGTCAAGCTAAATACACTCATTGAGGCGGCCACTTATGTAATAAATGAAGTGGTATCCACTCTTGGAGAGGATAAGTGAACACTAGAGAGAGAAGGGGGGGATGAATCCATTATTGTTAATGGCGGTCATACCGCGATGAGCGTTTTTATATGAGACAATGTGAAGTGAAATAACTTGCTGGGGACATAGAAATAATTTGGTCAGATAAACAAAGGCCGAGTAGTATGATCTGCTCTCTTTACTCTTTTACTTGTTTCAGTCATTTGACTGCGGCCATGCTGGAGCACTGCCTTTAATCGAGCAACTCGACCCCGGGACTTATTCTTTTGTAAGCCCAGTACTTATTCTATCGGTCTCTTTTGCCGAACCGCTAGGTAACGGGGACATAAACACACCAGCATCAGCTGTCAAGCAGTGCTAGGGGGACAAACACAGGCACACAAACACTCATACATATAAACATATATATACATATATACGACGGGCTTCTTTCAGTTTCCATCTACCAAATCCACTCACAAGGCTTTGGTCGGCCCAAGGCTATAGTAGAAGACACTTGCCCAAGGTGCCACGCAGTGAGACTGAACCCGGAACCATGTGGTTGGTAAACAAGCTACTTATCACACAGCCACGCCTGATCCGCTCTCCCCCCTTTTTTTTCAGGGACTCTGAGATTAGTGTGAGGGAGAAAAAGTACGGAAGGAGGACGATGCCCTCAAACTAGAGACAGAGACAAGGGGTCCCTCCTCCCACTGTTCGTAATAGTGTGGACTCGGAAATCTTTCGGTATTAGTCGACGACGTAATGTACCTTCCGTTTCAGCCTAGCTTCTTTATCCAACGTTGTGTGGGTGAATGACGTCGTCTACTAATACCGAAAGACTGCCGTGGATTCTACTAAAGAGCCAAGACTTCCGCCCGTCTTCCCCCAAAACCACCCTTAACCCCCACTTTCGGCCACGGGGAATACGAATTTGCCGCATTAATTAAATCAGAGGTTTGGCCGGAATTCTTAGTACAAAGAACACTGTAGTTTGGCGTGAAAGTGCGTGACCAAGAGGGTATGATGAGGTGATTTTGCTGCGGAGTGGCACCTCGCCGACTACTGACCACCTCCACACAAAAAAACAAAAAAAAACAGCAATGACGTTTGATGGCTACAGCAAACTGGATGAATGACCAGGCAGTAGTATTAAACTGGACAGTAAGTGAAGTCCACCACAGAAGTAGTACACGGAATAGGCGGCGAGCTGGCAGAAACGTTAGCACGCCGGGCGAAATGCTTAGCGGTATTTCATCTGCGTTACGTTGTGAGTTCAAATTCCGCCGAGGTCGACTTTGCCTTTCATCCTTTCGGGGTCGATAAATTAAGTACCAGTTACGCATTGGGGTCGATGTAATCGACTTAATACCTATGTCTGTCCTTGTTTGTCCCCTCTGTGTTTAGCCCCTTGTGGGTAATAAAGAAATAGGAATAGAAGAATACATACATGGATAGGCGCAGGAGTGGCTGTGTGGTAAGTAGCTTGCTTACCAACCACATTGTATCGGGTTCAGTCCCACTGCGTGCCACCTTGGGTAAGTGTCTTCTACTATAGCCTCGGGCCGACCAAAGCCTTGTGAGTGGATTTGGTAGACGGAAACTGAAAGAAGCCCGTCGTATATATGTATATATGTGTGTGTGTGTGTCTGTGTTTGTCCCCGTTACTTAGCAGTTCGGCAAAAGAGACCGATAGAATAAGTACTGGACTTACAAAAGAATAAGTCCCGGGGTCGAGTTGCTCGATTAAAGGCGGTGTTCCAGCATGGCCGCAGTCAAAATGACTGAAACAAGGAAAAAGAAGAAGAATACATACATACATGGATAAATACGCGCATACATACATTCAAGTGAAACTGATCCACATACTCCAGATATAGTGGAGACCAACGCTCGTGCTTATTAGGGCATCAAGGGAAGGAAGGGGCACCACAGAAATGGTAAATGGTTTACAGTACAAAAGAAATCACTTTAAACTTGCTAAAATAATATTCAAAGTGGGTTAAATGATCGGAAATGTAATTTCGATGTGTTCATGGTGTCATGGGGAGCATCTGATCAAAGACTTTGCCATTAAAAAGAAGAATAGGGGACAATTTCTTAAATGGATGGAAGCACTCCGTCGGTTACGACGATGAGGGTTCCGGTTGATCTGAATCAACGGAACAGCCTGCTCGTGAAATTAACGTGCAAGTGGCTGAGCACTCCACAGACACGTGTACCCTTAACGTAGTTCTCGGGGATATTCAGCGTGACACAGAGAGTGACAAGGCCCTTTGAAATACAGGTACAACAGAAACAGGAAGTAAGAGTTAGAGAAAGTTGTGGTGAAAGAGTACAGCAGGGATCACCACCACCCCCTGCCGGAGCCTCGTGGAGCTTTAGGTATTTTCGCTCAATAAACACTCACAACGCCCGGTCTGGGAATCGAAACCGCGATCCTATGACCGCGAGTCCGCTGCCCTAACCACTGGGCCATTGCGCCTCCACAATTTCTTAAATATGAATAAAGAGGAAGCAAGCAAAACTAAAGATTTTCCATCTTTACCGTTAGTTTTGTTTCATTTTGCAAAATAAGACTTATTTTATGGTTCATTATTGTTTACATTTTGAATTACATTAATAAGGGGTCCGGAAAGTCTTTTAAGTGCGTAGGGCCTCTGTGAGTCTTAATCCGGCCCTGGTGGAGATATAGGGGATACAGTGAAAATTTGTATAACATTCCAGGGATTCTCGCTTTGAGGTTCCTGGGCTGAACACATGTACGTCATAACACATGGAATGCATAGCGATACTGGCATTCCGTCGGTGACGACGGTGAGCGTTCCAGTTGATCCGGTCAACGGAACAGCCTGCTAGTTAAATTAACGTGTAAGTGGCTGAGGACTCCATAGACATGTGTACCTTTAACGTAGTTCTCAAGGAGATTCGGCGTGATACAGAATGTGACACGGCTAGCCCTTTGAATTACAGGTAAAAATTCATTTTTGCCAGGTGAGTGAACTGGAACAACGAGAAATAAATTGTCTTGCTCAAGGACACAACGTGAAGCCAGGAATCGAACCCACGACCTTGCGATCGTGAGCCGAATTGCCTATCCACTAAGCCACACGCCTTCACAATACACAGCCATAAACAGTAATAAAGCACACACACACAGTCGTGAGCTGAAGTAATATATACACCCACTACACGAGAGCACGATTGTCGACACACACACACACACACACATAAACACACACAAACGCATACATGAACACACACACATTCAAGTACACAGACATGTTGATCCGAGCGCGATGGCGCACACACGCCAACCAATTCAGATATTCACGAAGCTGAAGAGGAGTTTTGACTTACAAAAAACGAAAGAAACAAAAAGCTTTGCCACTTTGGGATCAGCTTGAATTATGCAAAGTTTGCAAGTGGAAAGGCATGGGAAGGACAATATACTGATGACGTTGGTGAATTCATTTCGTCAGCCGTGTTGTTGTCTAGATGCGTTGTGTCCTTGAGCAAGACACTTTATTTCACGTTGCTCCAGTCCACTCAGCTGGCAAAAATGAGTTGTACCTGTATTTCAAAGGGCCGGCCTTGTCACACTCTGTGTCACGCTGAATCTCCCTGAGAACTACGTTAAGGGTATTCGTGTCTGTGGAGTGCTCAGTCACTTGCACGTTAATTCCACGAGCAAGCTGTTCCGTTGATCGTATCAGCTGGGACCCTCGTCGTCGTAACCGACGGAGTGCTCCTTCCTATTATCTAGAATCACAACGATTTCGATACTGAAATATGATACAGCAGGTCAATTTCCTTCAGTCCATCCCCACCCCATTCTCGCTCTCTTAAATAAAAGAAGGGTGCATTGGGCAGTGCAGTGCGGTCCCAGATACAACAGCACCCGATAAAGTCACGTCCGAATCGTTGGCTTTGTGGCCTTGCTCAATCAGGGCTGACCTA
>NW_021829651.1:0-20000 GCF_006345805.1 Octopus sinensis | reverse complement strand
CAAATGACTGAAACAAGTAAAAAAAAGAAAAAAAAGTAAAAGTATATATATATTCTCTTTGACTCTTTTACTTGTTTCAGTCATTTGACTGTGGCCATGCTGGAGCACCGCCTTTAGTCGATCGAGCAAATCGACCCCAGGACTTACTTCTTGTAAGCCTAGTACTTATTCTATCGGATCTCTTTTGCCGAACTGCTAAGTGACGGGGATGTAAACACACCAGCATCGGTTGTCAAGCGATGTGGGGGGGGGGCAAACACACACACACAAACATATACACACACATACATACATTCATATATATATATATATTTATTTATACGACGGGATTCTCTCAGTTTCCATCTACCAAATCCACCCACAAGGCTTTGGTTGGCTCGAGGCTATAGTAGAGGACACTTGCTCAAGGTGCCACACAGTGGGACTGAACCCAGAACTATGTGGTTCGTAAGCAAGCTACTTACCACACAGCCACTCCTACGTATATATTCTTTTTTCAGTCATTAGACTGCGGCCATGCTGGGGCACCGCCTTGAATGTTTAGTCGAATCAGTCCATCCCAATACATTATTTTTGTCTTTAAGACTGGGTCTTATTCTGTCAGACAACTTTTGCCGAACCGCTAGGTTATTAGGACGTAAATACACTGACACCGGTTGTCAAGTGATGGTGGGGAACAAACATTGATACCCCCCCCCCAAAAAAAAACGACGGGCTTCTTTCAGATTCCATCTATTAAATCCACTCACAAGGCTTTGGTCCACTCGAGGCTATAGTAGAAGACACTTGTCCAAGGTGTCACGCAGCGGGATTGAACCCAAAACCATGTGGTTGGTAAGCAAGCTTCTTACAACACAACCACGCCTACACACACACACACCACACATTCTTAAACAAGAATGTTGTTGACAGTGACTTCGAAGTCAAAAGTATAGTGACCAACCAGATTAATGTAAAATTGCAATTTTTTATATTCTTTTATTCTTTTGTTTCAGTCGTTTGACTGCGGCCATGCTGGAGCACCGCCCTGACGGGTTTTTGTCGAACAAATCGACTCCAGAACTTGTTTTGTTTTAAAGCTTAGTACTTATTCTATCAGTGTCTTTTGCCGAATCGCTAAGTTACGGGGACGCAAATACACCAACACCGGTTGTCAAGCGGTGATCACACACACACACACACACACATATATATATATGATGGGTTTCTTTCAGTTTCCGTCTACCAAATCCACTGACAAGGCTTTAGTCGGTCCGAGGTTCTTACCACACAGCTATGCCTGCGCCTACATACATACATACATACGTGTGTATGTGTGTGCGTGCACTGCTCTCTCTCCTCTCTCTCTCTCTCTCTATATATATATATATATATATATATATATATATATCGTCCTTGTTTTGTATACATTCGAGGCTTTCTTCCAAGGAATCTAATGCGTTTGGCTTAGTTTTTCCTTGGGGGCTGGCCAGATCGGAGCAATCTCAAGATTAATCAGCCGAAATTGCGAGGATGATCCGGTTCTTGACTGAAGATTGAAGGCTTCGAATGTCCCGTCCGTTTTTTTAGTATCGTCTCCTAAATGTTTTACGTTCTTGTCCCAGTTTGTATTTTTCTACATTTACATATATATATAATGTCTAACAGGCGTGCATTGAAAAACATTTTAACGTAATAACTCATAAAAGCTTATAGTATGTATATATGTGTATACACACACATACACACACACACATACACACACACACACACACATCTGCGTGTGTTTAATGTTATTTTAGCCTCTGGGCGAATCTTAAACGATGTGGTTTGTTAAACATATGGATAGAATAGGAAGTTGATAACAGCGAGCACTCACGCACACACACACCTTCATTTATATCTATAAGTGTGTGTGTGTGTGTGCATGTGTATATAGGTGTGTGCGTGTACGTATATGTATATATAATGTGTGTCTGGTGTTATGACAACAATTAAACGTGAATCGGAGGATAGCCCGATACTTATATTACTGTCATATTTTTACAAGGAAATGGTTGACGGGACTGTGTGTATATAAGTGTGCGTGTGTGCCATATGTGTGTGTGTTGGTGGGTGTGTGCACGCATGTGTGCTATATATAAATACATGTGTATGTGTTAGGGTAGCGGACTCGTGGTTGTAGGATCGCGGTTTCGATTCCCAGACCGGGCGTTGTGAGTGTTTATTGAGTGAAAACACCTAAAAGCGGTGGTGGCGATCCCTGCTGTACTCTTTCGCCACAACTTTCTCTCGCTCTTTTTTCTGTTGGCCTGCTCGCTTAGCCAGCGAGGTGGCGTCATTTGAAGGCTAAAACAATGCGAAGCGCATTGTGACCAGCGATGTGTAGCAACATCTGATAGCCTGGTCGATCACAGTGGTCACGGTGATGTGTATGTGTATATATGCATGTGTGCTATATATATGTGTGTGTATGTGTATATATGCATGTGTGCTATATATGTGTGCGTGTGTGATTGTGTGTGCGTGTCTGTGTTTGTACTTGCAATATATATATATATCTATACACATATGTATAGTTGTAGTAGGTTTGTGCATTTACTTCTCAACCACATGGTCCCGGGTTCAGTCCCGCAGCGTGGTACTTCGGTTGTCTTCCGTTGGTAGCATTTAAAGTAGATTTTGCTGACCGAAGCTGAAAGAAGCCATCGTGATTGCGTGTGTATGTGTGTGTATATGTGTGAGTGTCTGTCTGTCTGTCCCCCACCACCGTTCGACGACCAGTGGTCGTGTGTTTACGTCCTCGTCACGTAGCGATTCGACAAAAGTGATCGACAGAATAAGATTACCAGACTTAAAAGTTTAACCAACTCGTGGGATTGAATTAATTCGACTAAAAATTTGTTCAATGCGATGCCCCAGCGTGGCCGCAGTCTAACGACCGAAGCAAGTGACGGATAAAAGGACGGGCAAATGTTGGAAGCCATGTTGAAAATGTCATTCATGAATGGGAACGGAATAGAATTACGGAATTTATGTAATTTCGTCTGTGTGTCCAGACTATGCGGTTAGCCTTTAATATATGTATGATTATACGTGTGTGTGTGTGTATATATATAATATAATATATATATATATATAATATATATATATATATATATATATATATGCTGCATGCTTTTCTTTACCGGTTTCCGGCATTTTGACTGCGCCCATGCTGGAGCATCGCTTTACGTCGAACAAGTCACCCCCCTCCCCGAGGATTTATTCTTTTGTAAACCTAGTAGTTATTCCGTCGGTCGCTTATGCCGAACCGCTAAGTTACGAGGACGTAAACACACCAAGATCGGTTGTCAAGCGACGGTGGGCGTGGCGTGGACAAAATACACACACACACACATACATAGATACGTACGTACATAAAAATATATACGTAGGGCTTCTTTCAGTTTCCGTCTACCAAATCCAATTACAAGGCTTTGGTAGAAGACACTTGCCCAAGGTGCCATCTAGTGGGACTGAACCTGGAACCATGTGGTTGGGAAGCAAGCTTCTTACCACAAAGCCACTGATATATATATATATGTGTGTGTGTGTGTGTGTGTTAAGATTACTCTGTAATTATATGTATGTATAGATTATGTTTGTATATATGGATATATATGTTTGTGAGTATGTACATATACATGCGTATGTATATATGTATATATGTTAGTGTGTGTATATGTCATATATGTTACGGTTATCCTGAATTGTATGTACGGATGTTTGTCTGTACGTGCACACACAACACACACACAAACACACACATACACACACACACACACACACACACACACTCTCACTCTCTCTCTCTGACGCGTATATGTGTAAGCCCGAAGAAGATGCAACCAAAGAAGAATCGATATTAGCAGCTGATGACGATGATAATGATGATGTAACTGCTGCTAATGTTGTGATTGTTCTTGCTGTGTTGTTGTTGTTGTTGGTGGTGTTGTTGTTGTTGTAACAGCAGCAACAATAATAAAATTGATTGATTCTTGTTCAGGCGCAAGACCAGCGATTTCGAGGGGAGGGGTGGGGACGGAGGTGCTGGGTGGGTGGGTGATGGGGTGGGGTGAGGTGTGGCGGCGGCGGCGGAGAGTCGATACCATCGATCTCACTACGTGAGTTGAGTGGCATTTCAATTTTTTTATCGACTCTGGAAGGACAAAAGGCAAAGATGTCCACGGAAGGATTTGAACTCGGAACGTAATACATACACTTGTGTTGTGTGTATATATATATATATATACCGGAGTAAACACATAAATGTGAAACAAGGTGGAAAAAAGAGTACTCAAATACCAGTGGTAGAGTAATCTGCTTTATTTTAAGCAGCAGATTTTGTTGAATTTTCTGCTGCTTAAAATAAAGTATATATATATATATATATATATATATACATGCTCTAACATACACACACGAACACACTTCTATATACACAAACACACACGCGCGCATATATATATATGTGTGTGTATATATATATATATATGTTTGCATATGTGTGTATATATGTGTGTTTGTGTATGTGTGTATATATATATGTGTTTGTGTATGTGTATATATATATATACACACACATACAAACATATATATATACATTAATTCAGGGTAACCTTAATACAACGTATACATACATACATGCATACGTACATATATACATACATATATATGCATATACGTGCGTACGCACACACACACACACATGCCTGGAGATTAAATCCCCAATGTTTTTTTCTATTTCTGTTAGATACAAGGGTGGATGGACGGGTGGAGAGGGTCAATTGCAAAAAAGATGGAGGTAGATATTGATCTTGGTGGTGGTGGTGAGGGTGGTGAGGGTGGTGTCTGTTGTTACAACGATCGACACAACATTGGTCTTCACCACCATCACCGTCATAATATCTTCATCACCAATATCATCATTATCATCACCATAACGACCACGACCACCACCATCATCATCACCATCATCACAATCAACACTATAATATACCGGGAAAGCTAATGACTGTCCGTTTGGACGACAGTCGGGCTCCCTTTTTCACTTTGAGTATGCACCCACACCTACAGACGCATGTGCACGCGCGTAAGGTGTGTGTGTGTGTACGTGCGTAGGTGAGTGTATATGAGAGGGTGAGGCTTCTATTTGCGTGTCATCTATATGCACACATATATACACATACAGACACCCACATTAGCTTGTATGTATGTATGATTGTATGTATGTATGCATGCATGCATGCATGCATGTATGTATGTATGTATGTATTTATGTATTTATGTATGTAGTATTTATGTATGTATGTATGTAGTAGTATGCTGTATGTATGTCTGTATGTATGTATGTAGGTATGTATGTATGTATGTATTTATGTAAGTATGTATGTATGTATGTATGTATGTATGTATGTATGTATTTATGTAGTATGTATGTATGTATTTATGTATGTATTTATGTATGTAAGTATGCATGTATGTATGTATGTAGTATGTATGTATTTATGTATGTATGTATGTATGTATGTATGTATGTATTGTATGTCGTATGTATGATTATGTATGTATTATGTATTTAAGTATGTATGCATGTATGTATGTATGTATGTATGTATGTATGTATTGTATGTATGTATGTATGTATGTATGTATGATTTATGTAGTATTATGTAAGTATGTATGTATGTATGTATGTATGTATGTATGTAGTATGATGTATGTATGTATTTATGTATGTATGTAGTATGTATGATGTATTATGTATGTATGTATTTTGATGTATGTATGTATGTATGTATGTATGTGTGTATGTATTTATGTGTTGTATGTTATTTATGTGTGTATGATGTACTTTGTATGTATGTATGTATGTATGTGTGTTGTGTGTTGTGTATGTAGTATGTATGTATGTATGTATGCATGTATGCATGTGTATGTTATGATGTATGTATGTATGTATGTATGTATGTATGTGTGGTAAGTACCTTGCTTACCAACCACATGATTCCGGGTTCAGTGTCTTCTACTATAGCCTCGAGCCGACCAAAGCCTTGTGAGTGGATTTCGTAGACGGAAACTGGAAGAAGCTCGTCGTATATATGTATATATATATATATATATCTATGTGTGTGTGTATATATGTTTGTGTCTGTTTGTCCCACCTCCATCAACATCGCTTGACAACCAATGCTGGTGTGTTTATGTCCCCGTAACATAGCGGTTCGGCAAAAATGGACGATAGAATAAGTACTAGGCTTACAAAGAATAAGCTATGGGGTCGATTTGTTCGACTAAAGGCGGTGCTCCAGCATGGCCGCAGTCAAATGACTGAAACAAGTAAAAGAGTATATATATATATGTATATACATACATAGGCGCAGGAGTGGCTGTGTGGTGAGTAGCTTGCTCACCAACCACATGATTCCGGGTTCAGTCTCACTGCGTAGCATCTTGGGCAAGTGTCTTCTGCTATAGCCCCGGGCCGACCAATGCCTTGTGAGTGGATTTGGTAGACGGAAACTGAAAGAAGCCTGTCGTATATATGTATATATATGTATATATGTGTATGTGCGTGTGTTTGTGTTTGTCCCCCTAGCAATGCTTGACAACCGATGCTGGTGTGTTTACGTCCACGTCACCTAGCGGTTCGGCAAAAGAGACCGATAGAATAAATACTAGGCTTACAAAGAATAAGTGCTCGACTAAAGGCGGTGCTCCAGCATGGCTGCAGTCAAATGACTGAAACAAGTAAAAGAGTAAAGAGATATATATACGCCTGGCTGAGTATATATATAAATAAATGTATATATACATACATATACACGCCCGTACTCACGGCCTGTATGTGTGATATATATAGATGTTCTTGATATATATGTGTATATTATATATATATATATATATATATATATATATATATATATATATATATAATATATACGGAGTAAACACATAAATGTGAAACAAAGTGGAAAAAAGTGTACTCAAATACCAGTGGTAGAGAATATGCTTTATTTTAAGCAGCAGAAAATTCAACAAAATCTGTTACTCTGAGTTTCTCGTTGCCGTTCATCAGACAGTTTCTAACAAAAACTGTCTGATGAACAGAGTAACAGATTTTGTTGAATTTTCTGCTGCTTTAAATAAAGTATATATATATATCTATATATATATATATATATATATATAATATATATATATATGCCTGGTTGAGTATATAAATGAAGGGAAGTTATTTTGAACTCAGCTCTATCTGTTTGTCATCTCTATACATACACACACACATACAACATGTTTGTATGCCTATATGTGTGTGTGTGTGTCTGTGTGAGTTCATATTAAAGAGATATTTTGAAGTCTATCTTTATGTCATCTACATGAACACACACACACACACACACACACACACGTGTTCTATTCCTGTTTCACTCCCTGTAAAACTATGCACCCTTCCTCGTCATCATCGTCGTTCATTCATTTATAACTCCGGATTGTATTGTAACATTAACACACTTTTCTCATATTCTCTACCCACACACACACACACACACACTGACACACTAACTCACGTTCGCGCACGCACACACACACACACACAACACACACACACACTATCTCAATTCCATAAATTATTCACCCAGAAATATCAGAGAGATCTGACATCCACACACACACACATTGACATATACAAACACAGTCGCACACATATCCACACACACACACACATTGACTAAAGATATAATACCGAAATCTCCTTGGAAAATTCTCAGTATCACCATCACCACTACCAACACCACCACCACCACTATCACCATCACCACTACCAACACCACCACCACCACTATCACCATCACCACTACCAACACCACCACCACCACTATCACCATCACCACTACCAACACCACCACCACCACTATCACCATCACCACTACCAACACCACCACCACCACTATCACCATCACCACTACCAACACCACCACCACCACTATCACCATCACCACTACCAACCACCACCACCACCACCACTATCACCATCACCACTACCAACACCACCACCCTACCATACCACCATCACCACTACCACTACCACACCAGCACTAACACCAACACCAACACCACCACCACCATCACCACTACCAACACCACCACCACCACCACTACCACCATCACCACTACCACCACCAGCACTACCACCACCACCACTACCACCATCACCACTACCAACACCACCACCACCACCACTACCACCATCACCACTACCAACACCACCACCACCACCACTACCACCATCACCACTACCACCATCCCCACCACCATCACTACCACCATCACCACCACTACCACTACCACCATCACCACTACCACTACCACACCAGCACTACCAACACCACCACCACCACCATCACCACTACCAACACCACCACCACCACCATACCCCATCACCACTACCACACCACCACCACCACACTACCACCACCACCACTACCACCATCCCCACCACCATCACCACCACCACCACCACCACTACCACTACCACCATCACCACTACCACTACCACCACCAGCACTACCACCAACACCACCACCACCATCACCACTACCAACACCACCACCACCACCACTACCACCATCACCACTACCAACACCACCACCACCACCACTACCACCATCACCACTACCACCATCCCCACCACCATCACTACCATCGTCACCAACACTATCACTACCTCCACCACCATCACTCCTGCCGTTACCATCACTACCACCATCATCAGCGCGAGTGAACAAGGTAAACTTATGGTGCTTACGCGACCTGATAGAAACAGCAGCTAAATCTCCCTCAAATCACGCTGCTATCATTTTAACAAAAAAAAAACCCGCTAGGTAACGTGGTGTTGAGTTCCATGCAAGTATAGAAAAATGACGGGAGGGTCACGGATGGAATGCTTTGGAATTTGGTTTACGCAGTCAGAGCTTGCAGCACCATTGTCTACCGTTACCGCAGCCTCTGTCGATATCTCCACTACCACCATCATAAACACCACTAGCACCCATACTATCACATCATCACCACCATAACCACCACTAACACTAGTACTCATACTATCACCACCACCACTACCACCACTAGCTCCCATACTCTCACGCCACCACTATAACAATCACTACTACCACTAGCACCCATACTATCACCACCACCACCACCATAACCACCACTACCATCACTAGCACCTATACTATCACCACCACCTCCACTATAACCACCACTACCACTAGTCGCACCATACTCTCACCATCACCACTATAACTACCACCACTATTACTACCACTAGCACCCATACTATCACCACCACTACCATCACTAGCACCTATACTATCACCACCACCTCCACTATAACCACCACTACCACTAGTCGCACCATACTCTCACCATCACCACTATAACTACATTCACTATTACTACCACTAGCACCCATACTATCACACACACCTATATCACAACGAATACTCCTATCACTAGATACCTCACCACTACCACTGCCACCACCTACACCTTCATCACTAGACAAAACATGACCTTCATGTTGGGGTAATAGAGCAGACACACACACACTCACACAAATGTGTGTGTGTAACATTGAAAAAAGCTAAACGTAAAGAGACGTAACAGTAAGAAGTTGACGACACACACACACACAGTTACGTTTCACTTACAAATGCAAGGTGTTGCTTCCATTTACAAACACACATACAAATGAAAAGAGCTGTTTTCACACACACACCACACACACACACACACACACACACTCACACGCACACAGTGCTGTTTTTCACATACATACTTACGCACACACGTTCAGAGCGCCGTGTTTGCTCGCCGACACATACACAACTCTCAATGACCACAAAACTACAATAAGAGAAAAAGCTCCACATTTACAATAAACTATTCATTACACAATGACAACATGTAACACATTGCTACTGATGTTGCCACGCCGCATTGCAGCTTTATTGTCAAATGCTTTCTTATATACGCCGCCGTCTTAACATAATTTTAGGCTTCCGGTAGGCGGAGAAAGATAGCCTACATCGAGGGATAAGCATTTATTTATTGAAAACAAGCAACAGCATGGATAAAATTAGAGCTGGGTTCATTCACCTGTGGCGTCTCCGGGCTGTTGCCCTCCCTACTCTGGTCTTAAGAAGGTACAAGCTCTATCTATCTATCTATCTATCTATCTATCTATCTATCTATCTATCTATCTATCTATCTATTATCTGTCTGTCTAATGTACAGGTATAGTTGTGTGGTTACGATGTTCACTTCATAAGCACGTGGTTTCGGTTTCAGTCCCGCAGCGCATTACCTTGGACTAAGCTCTTCTGGGCTGACCAAAGCCTCGAGTGAATTTGGTTGACAGAAACTGTGTGGAAGCTCGCTGTGTGTATGTGTGTACAACACACACACACACACACACACAACCACACATACATTATACTAATGCAAATTTATATTAATGCAAATTTAATGCACAAATTTGTAATTTAATTCTTGAGTATGAATGGAAACGGCTGTAAGTAGTAAAGATTACCAATTTTTTTGTAATGAATATTTATTAACTTTCAGCTCTCTATTTTCTTTTCTTCATTGAACTGGATATGAAGTATATTCTTAATATATACCAATTGTTTTAAGGGAATTTCATACCCCAATAATACTCGGTATCGAATCGGTATTCCCTTTGATGTAACCATCCCTTCACGAGGTTAACATATCCTCAAAATAAATAAATATATATATGAGTGGCTGTGTGGTAAGAAGCTTGGCTCCCAACCACATGGTCCCGGGTTCGGTCCCTCTGCCGACCAAAGCCTTGTGAGTTGATTTGGTATACGGAAACTGAAAGAAGCCCATCGTATATATATATATATATATATATATATATATATATATATATATTATATATATGCTTCGTTGTACCATTTATTTACTTTTATGTATAATTTTACCCTCACGGACTATCCTTTACTGGAAAGCAATACTCTCGTATTGCATTACTATTTTCATATATATATATATATATATAATATCATATATATATATATATATATATATATATATATAGACACAAAGTAAACAATAGGTTGTACGGAGCACCGCATAGAAAAATCAAAGGTAGGACAGAAAGAACACAACATGCGGGAAAATAGACGATAGCATAACACGGCAAACAGGACAAAAATAAGATACACAGATCATTCGCAGCCGAGTCCCTCCTCAGCTGGATTCCGGAAAGTCCTTGTGGTTTCGTGTTCAGTCTCTTCGTAGTCCGAGAAAGGTGGTTTCGCAATTTCTTACGGTAGAAACTCGCACAGATAATTCGCTCTACTGTGATCAAATGTATGTGGTGTACATTATTAGCTCGCTCGCCCCCTCCATTAAATCGGTGTTACCTGTACAGGTGCACAAGTGTGCCACGCGTCAGGTGTCGAGGTGAGCAACGTGAGATGAAGTATTTTGCTCAAGAACACAACGTCTAGAAATTGAACCCACGATCTAGCGATTGTAAGTGCAACAGCCTAACCACTGGGCCATGCGGCTTCACACACACATTGCAGTCGTTAAAATAGTGTAGAACGTGTTTGAATTCCTACCGACCACTTTTACCATCTTCGCTCACTTCCCCTCACACTTTCTGGTAACCGTAAACCTGTGGCAGTTCGAAATCAATCATGGGCCGCGTTGAACTCATTCAATTATTATCCGTCACCCCCACTTCCACCCCACCCCCACCCACACCGAATCCCATTCTAAGAATCTTCTTGGGAGCTGGAGGTGAAGGGGGAAATCAAAATGTAAAAAGTAAAGTACTACATCACCTCCACTTCTGCCACCTCCATCTCTTCCTCTTCCCACCTTCTCTCCCACTTCCTCCCCTACCTCTTCCCACTTCCTCTGACTAACCACTTAACACGGAGAAGTTGATTTGATGGGAAAGAAGAAAAAAACCGTGAAGCGTGGAAGTTATGTAACCTAAGATGGCGTCTTCTTCCGGTGGGAATAACGACAGCTTATTAAAGATATGATATGTGTGTCTGTGGTTGTGTATTTTCGTAGTTTTATTTTATATTTTGTCTTATAAGGGATGAGTAAAGCAGGGCCGTAGTGAAGTTATTTAATGGAGAGAGAGAGAGAGATAGAGAGAGAGAGAGAGAAAGAGAGAGAGAGAAATGGAAAAATAGTTTGTCATGATGGAAGGGTTTTTCTCATATTTTAAGTCATTGGGACACGGTTAATTGATTTTATGATCGGAACGGCAACCAAGAGACGTCTCGTGATATTAATGGAATAATAATAATAATAATAATCCTTTTTGCTATAGGCAAAAGGCCTGAAATTTGGGGAGAGGGGCTAGTCGATTACATCGACCCTGGTGCGTTACTGGTACTTATTTCATCGACCCTGAAAGGATGAAAGGCAAAGTTGACCTCAGCGGAATTTGAACTCAGAATGTTAAGACAGACAAAATGCTACTACTATTCTGCCCACCTAGAGTTTTGTTTTCTCAAACTTTCCTTAGATTGAATCATCAGCCCAATGGTTGATAGTAACGCCTTATTTTAGATCAGTTAGATTTTGGCAGGGTCCACGCAACAAAATTGGGGATCCACAACAGTATTTTAAGGGCCCCTAAAAAAATTATGCTTTATATTGTATGTATTGGTATGTATTTACAAAAAACAGCCAGGATCCTTTCTCTAACATTTTACCTGATTCAACTTCACGCAAGTTAACGTCAGAAGAAAAGCGTAGCAAGAATGCTTGAAAGACGTATCTATAAAACTAGTTTTTAAACATCTAAAGGGTATGGGGACCACCAGGATTACATGGTTATCAAAGGGGTCTGTAGATGAAAAATAGTTGAGAGCCTGAAGAAATTTTGCTTTAGATGTATCTATTGGTATGTATTGCAAGAAACAGCTGGGTTCCTTTCCCTAACATTTTACATTGTTCAACCTACACAATTTTATGTGTGATGAACAAAATAGGGGTTTTTGAAAGAAGTTTCTATAAAACTAGTTTTTAACCTTCAAATGGCTATGGAGGTCTACCAGAATGAAATGGTAATCAAAGGGGTCCGTAGATGAAAAATGGTTGAGGTCCCCTGTTTTAGATCCTACCATTGTGTTCTCCTACAAGCCAAGTTCAAATTCCACCTGGCTCTCGTTTGATCTCGGGTGGATGGTTATCAATAAAACAATTACCAGTTATGCATTGGGGTAGTTTATTTCACCCTCGCCCCGCCCTACCTTCCGCCAACCTATTGGTGCGTTTGTGATAGTGAGGAGGAGGATGGTGGTGGTGGCGGCAATGATGATGGTATTTATGATGATGCGAGCTGGCAGAGTGGTTAGCACGCTGGGCGAAATGTTTAGCGGTATTTCGTCTGCCGCTACGTTCCGAATTCAAATTCCGCCGAGGTCGACTTTGCCTTTCATCCTTTCGGGGTCGATAAATTAAGCACCAGTTACGCACTGGGGTCGATGTAATCGACTTAATCCCTTTGTCTGTCCTTGTTTGTCCCCCCCCCTGTTTAGCCCCTTGTGGGTAATAAAGAAATAGGTATTTCGTCTGCCGCTACGTTCTGAGTTCAAATTCCGCCGAGGTCGACTTTGCCTTTCATCCTTTTGGGTTCGATTAAATAAGTACCAGTTACGCACTGGGGTCGATGTAGTCGACTTAATCCCTTTGTCTGTCCTTGTTTGTCCTCTCTGGGTTTAGCCCCTTATAGGGTAGTAAAGAAATATGTATTTATGATGATGCTGATGGTACTGATGGTGCTGCTGATGATAATGGCAATTCGTGGTGAGGCTGTTGATGTTGATATTAGTGATGTTAATGGTGATGATGATGGTGATAATGGTGATGGTGTTGATGGTGACGTTGATGACTCGACAAAGCAAATAACAATATGTATATAAGGACACAGGGGAAAAAAATGTGTCAAAGCTATCAGGAGGCGTTCGATGCTTCCTAGGGCTATACAGCGGTGGTGTACCCCCTACTGTCACGTTCGTGTTAGATTGACAGTATACAACCATTCTATCGCCCCACCACCGTACATGTCTCTACGAGAGATTTAGAAATTCAATATTTCTTATAATATAATGTTGATTATCGCCATTTCGACCTTCCTCCATATTTCCATTGTGTAAATTGAAGTTTCGTTCAATAACAACCCAATGCATTCTGCATTCTCTCGTCGTCGGACAACAAACGACAGTTTCGCAATCTCTTGCCGAACAACCTCACAAGCGATTTGTAAATAGTGATCAAACGCCTGTGTCTCCACATTAGCTCTTTCCTTCCATCAGATCGACGTTACCTGTACAGGTGCACAAATGTGCCACGCGCCAGGTGTCGAAATGATCGCAGAGCAACCCGAAACGAAGTGTTTCGCTCAAGAGCACAACACACCTTCTACTTTCGGAATCGAAATCACTATCAAGTGATCGTGAGTGTAACATCCTAACACGCACACCCACAGGTTCCAAGGATCGAGGTGTAGGAAGAAGGTTAGGTTCAAGCAATCCGTAGTAAATATAAAACACAACTTTCAGCAACAATTGCAGTTTGCTGGGACGGAAGTTTGTGGGTTTTTTCCTTATCGAAGTACGATAAATTCAAAAGAGCCCTTTTTATATTTCACGGTAGGCAACCAGGGCTGCCGATATATATACTCTTTTACTTGTTTCAGTCATTTGACTGCGGCCATGCTGGAGCACTGTCTTTAGTCGAGGAAATTGAACCCAGGACTTATTCTTTGTAAGCCTAGTACTTATGCTATCGGTCTCTTTTGCCGAGCCGCTAAGTTACGGGGATATAAACCCACCAGCATCGGTTGTCAAGCGATGTTGGGGGGACAAACATACACACACACACACACACACACACACACACACAACACACACACACATATATATATATATATACGACGGGCTTCTTTCAGTTTCTGTCTACCAAATCCACTCACAAGGCTTTGGTCGGCCCGAGGCTATAGTAGAAAACACTTGCCCAAGGTGCCACGCAGTGGGACTGAACCCGGAACCATGTGGTTGGTAAGCAAGCTACTTACCACACAGCCACTCCTGCGCCTATATATGTATATGTTGAAGGTGCATGGCTTAGTGGTTAGGGTGTTACTCTGTGAGCATTTCGTCATCTGACATGCGGCACCCATTGCACCTGTACAGGTAATGTAGATTTGATGGAGGAAGTGAGCTTATGTGGACACAAACATCTGTTCACTATAAACAAACCGTCTGTGTGGACTTTCGGCAAGAAGTTGCCGAACCCTCATACGTCGTCTACGACGGCAGAGTCCCTACTATATATATATATATAATATATATATATATATATAATATATATATATACACACACACACACACTCACATACACACAACATTATCATACACACACACACACACACACACACACATATATATATATATATCTAAACAGAAGAAAAGATATATAGACAGATAGATATAGAGAAAGAAAGCGCTTTCTTCCATTGAGATATTTTATCCCCAAAAAAGAAACGGAGTAAAGAGATAAGGAAAATGACGGTTCGTAACAAAAAAGGGTTAAGGGTTTCAATTCAATGAATGATCGTCAGTAATTTCAATCACAAATAATTTTTTATTGTTTATTTTTATCGTTATTTTTTTTTCTACTCTCTTCTTTCGTAATCGTTAAAAGAAGTGGAATAAAATACATTTCGAAATTGACACTTGGAAAATACCGAAATGTTAAGAACACACAGTCAGGCAGAAACAAAGACAAAAAAAAAAAAAAACGATATTGAAAAAAAGGGGAAAAAAAACAATAAACAAAATATTCTTAACAAGAAAAACGATTGTTTCATTTGTTAAATTATTATTATTATTATTATTATTATTATTTGCTTTGTTTCTAAATTCCTCAGAAGATTGTCATTCTACTTACGTCACTCTTGGAATTGTCTCTTTTATTCTCCAAAGTGGCTGCAAAACAAAACAAAAAGATAGAATGTCATTAATTCTTCGGTTATTACTCAGATATTTCATGCAATAATTACCACATTTCATGGCATAAAAGACACACGAGTACATTAGACGCCCCCAACAGAGTTTTAGTAGCGCATATTTAGGAAAAAGTGAGCGTCAGGGACAGAATTTAGCTCATAGGAGACCCAATTTTACATATAGGGCCCGGGGTGAATATTCTGTTTTTAGTTTGAGAAATTTTTCTGGGAAAAAAAGTGCTTCTACAAAAACCAGATCACTGCTCGACACTCAACAGGCTCCATTTCACACTTGACTCAGTTCAAACACCTGTAAATCAGAAACCACAATTAGTTCAGGGCTGTAATTCGCCACTTAATCTATAGAGGTATAAATAAGTGCACATGCAAAATTTCAGCTAGATCAAACAACTGCAAGTGGGTCAGGGGCATTACTTATTGAACGCCCCTCGTATATATGCTATTAAATATTGTCGTAGTAAATAATGAATCCTTTCCATTATAGGCCCAACCCCTGAGATTTCGGTGTGGAGGGCTGAGTCGATTACATCGATTCCTAGTGTTCAATTGGTGCTTATTTTATTGACACCCCCCCTCCACACACACACACAAACACCTCGACAGGATGAAAGGCAAATTCAACCTCGGCGGAATTTGAACTCAGAACGTAAAGAAGGACGAAATACCGCTAAGCATTTTGCCCGGTGTGTTAACGATTCTGCAGCTTGCCACCTCATGGTAAATAATATTAAATAATTAACCCCTTGCCTATTCTGTGTACCACATTATGATGCACAGGATATATATTCCCTGGCGTTCATGCATCATATAATAGACTAGTAAACTAACTTCGAAGTTACGACAGGAAAACTTTATATTACTCAGAGCATATGAAACAAGGGTTAAATAAAAACCTGAAAACAAGTATGGACGCCTAGGACAAACTCAGGAAAATGTTTTGGACAGACACTGGGTTAAATATATATTTTACACAACTCCATATGTTATTCTGTGGAAAAAAATCTTGAATGTAGCAAACAATGATGCTTCTAGAACATAGTTATGAGATAGGAGTGGCTGAGGAGGAAAGAAGCTTGCTTTCCAACCACATGGTTCCAGGTTCAGTCCCACTGCGTGGCATCTTGGGCAAGTGTCTTCTATTACCAAAGCCTTGTGAGTGTATTTGGTGGACGGAAACTGAAAGAAGCCCGTAGTATATATATATATATATATCCGAAATTGCGAGGATGATCCGGTTCTTGACTGAAGATTAAAGGCTTCGAATGACCCGTCCGTGTTTTTTGTATCGTCTTCTGGATGTCTTGCGTTCTTGTCTCATTTTGTATATATATATGTGTGTGTGTGTGTGTGTTTGTCCTCCCACCATCGCTTGACAACCGATGTCGGTGTGTTTAGGTCCCCGTGACATTAGCAGTTCGGCAAAAGTGACCGATTGAATAAGTACTAGGCTTAGAAAGAATAAGTCCTGGGTCGATTTGTTCCACTAAAGGCGGTGCTCGAGCATGGCTGCAGTCAAATAACTGACACAAAGGAAAGAATATTTATGTGTGTAGGCAACCCCTGGTTTCGAAAGGCCTCCGAAGGCTATAAGAACAGTTTGAAAGGCCTTATGGAAGCTATGGTTACAAATCCTGGTCTCCATGCCGGTGGGGGATGGCCTGCAAAGGGCACGGCCACAGTTTTTGGTCTGGGAGGTTATGCGAAGACTTGGTACAGTTCTAGGTTACGGAAGGCCGGTTAAAGCTACAGGCACACGTGTTGGTCTTGGAAAGTCTGTGAAGGGCTTCGAGACAGTTCCTTCGTCCATATCAAACCAGCGATGAAAGAAGACATAATTCTTACTTCTGATGGCATGTAGACCGAAATTTAATTTGATAAAGTCACGTGACAAAATGACCTAATCACACACACACGTGCACAAAAAACGCATATAAATTCCACACACATCTTAAAAATCACGCACAAACATATATTGTGCATTTGTTAAGCCTATGTGCATATACGTCATACACACATCTCTCTCTTCTCTTCTCTCTCTCTCTCTCTCTCTCTATATATATATATATATATTATTATATATAATATATATATATATATACATTCATATGCAAACAGCTCTGTATAGAATATATACAAATACTTTTATACACACACACAACGCACATACATAGAAGGTAACGACACGTCCATATTAATATGTATGTATGTATATATATATATATATAGGTTAGATGACGAAAATAGCTTTTTTAAAACAAACTCTAAAAGATAAGGGTCGGTCTGTTTGGGTGTCTTTCGATGCCAAATATCTCTAGAATTCTGCTTATCTGTGACTAAGATACCGTTTTTCACATGTTAACTAGCAAGGTTGATTCACGCTAGGGTGTATAAGACTTGTGTGTAGGTGTGTGTTGGGTAGAATGTCGGTTGTATTTTGGAATCTTCGAGTTATCAATGAACACTGAGTCCATTCTTCGTTCAAATCCCTTCATTGAACCAGGGAATATGGTTCTCTTGTTAAATGTATTGTGTGTATGTGTATATAAATATAATATAAATAATATATATATATAATATATATATATAGGCGCAGGAGTGGCTGTGTGGTAAGTAGCTTGCTAATCAACCACATGGTTCCGGGTTCAGTCCCACTGCGTGGCACCTTGGGCAAGTGTCTTCTGCTATAGCCCCGGGCCGACCAATGCCGGAAACTGAAAGAAGCCCATCGTATATATGTATATATATATATATGTGTGTGCGTGTATGTTTGTGTGTCTGTGTTTGTCCCCCTAGCATTGCTTGACAACCGATGCTGGTGTGTTTACGTCCCCGTTACTTAGCGGTTCGGCAAAAGAGACCGATAGAATAAGTACTGGGCTTACAAAAGAATAAGTCCCGGGGTCGAGTTGCTCGACTAAAAGGTGGTGCTCCAGCATGGCCGAAGTCAAATGACCGAAACAAGTAAAAGAGTAAAGAGTATATATATATATATATATATATATATATATATATATATATATGCATATATACATACATAGATGTACATACATATATATGTATATATACATTCATATATGGATACAGTACGTCAAGAAAACGTGAACAAAATGAAAAACGAGAACATAAAAAAACAAAAACATGTAAACGAAATTTTTTCGAACAACGAAATAAACAGAGAAACGAGACGGGCAACATAAAGAACAATCCCTTCGTCAGTTGTCCCCTGTTTTCTCTTCTCCGCGTTTCGAACGTTCGGACATTATATATATTACTTTTTACTTTACTTTTACTTTTCCTTGTTTCAGTCATTTGACTGCGGCCATGCTGGAGCACCGCCTTTAGTCGAGCAAATCGACACCGGGACTTATTCTTTGTAAGCCCAGTACTTATTCTATCGGTCTCTTTTGCCGAACCGCTAAGTGATGGGGACGTAAACACACCAGCATCGGCTGTCAAGCAATGCTAGGGGACAAACACAGACACACAAACACACACACACATACATATATATTCGAAACGTTAAACCCTCCTCCTTCCCTTCTTTCCTGAGCGTCCAATAATACTTTAATTGTTCCACGTCCTCGCGTTGCTGTGTTTTTTTCTGTGTTTTCTTGTTTGGATTAACTTTATATATACATATATACGACAGGCTTCTTTCAGTCTCCGTCTACCAAATCCACTCACAAGGCATTGGTCGGCCCGGGGCTATAGTAGAAGACACTTGCCCAAGATGCCGCGCAGTGGGACTGAACCTGGAACCATGTGGTTGGTTAGCAAGCTACTTACCACACAGCCACTCCTTGTCGCCACATAAATAAATTGACCCTTTGTTCTAGTGACAATCTGTTCTTCTTTTACATATCCTGAATTCCTCCTCTTTTCT
>NW_021829650.1:30000-32106 GCF_006345805.1 Octopus sinensis | reverse complement strand
CAAGAAGACAAACAACAACAACAACAACGACAACATCGACAACTACGACGACGACGACGATAATGTGAAAGGAGAGAGTAGGAGGTGGGGAAGAAAAGGAAAAAGAAGATAAAGAGTGAATTATACGAGAAGAGAAAGGAATAAGCAACAAAGGAGTGGTCGATGAGGAGGAGTAGGCGCAGGAGGAATTCGTAAGAATGACAAATGGGAGGAGGAGGGAGGGAGAAGTTATAGAGGTGGGAGAGGGCCTTTCATCGGAAACAACAAACTGTGCGCGTATGTGTGCGTGTATGTGTGCGTGTATGTGCGTGTGTGTGTGTGTGTGTGTGTGTGTGTGTGTGTGTGTGTGTGTGCGTGTGTGTGTGTTGTGTGTGCTTGTATATGTATGTACATATTCATACCTTTACACATCCATACACAGACACACACACACAGATAATGGCACACAATTTCTCATTTTCTCTTTTTTTTTCTCTCTCTCTCTCCGTCTCTCTCTCACCACACACACATATTTATAATTATACATACATACATACATACATATATGTATGTATGTATGTATGTACGTATGTATGTACGCATGTATATATATAAGGCTGGTAGAGGAGCGGTGTAACACTTGTTTGTGGTCCGTTGCTCTACACTTGTCTCGACTATGGCCTTAGTCCGTGCTTGTGTGTCCTTGCTGCTTATTGCACTCTTCTATAACTATGCAACTGTTCAGGTAAGTCCTTCCGATTTATTATGATATTCCTTGCATTACATTACTATATCATACCACTATATTCTATTACTATATTATTAAATGCATTACATTAGTAAATTTCGGAGGTGTAGCTACCCGACAGGCGATTTGATCGGAGCCGTGTGTTGAAGCCAAAATGATTGCATTGTTCTTTGTCTTTAATGACTATACCCGGTCAATTAACCTGGATCGTTCTGTTGGTGTTAACTGTTAGCTTCACTTAAACACTTGTTATTTGGTTTTATATATTATATTTACCAAAATTATTGTCGTGCTATCTGCAATCTAATCACCAACGTGATTCCATTGCATCTCATTTCTGTATTAAATTCTTTCTAACTGATCCACAAGGCAAACAGTTTGGAAGGGATGGGTAAGTCGGTAATATCGATCCTAATATTTGACTAGGGTTTTTTTTTTTATTTAATTTTCTTATCGAACCCCGAAAGGAAAAAAGGTAAAGTCAAACTTGGTGGCATTTGAACTCAAAACATAAAGAGCTAGAGGAGATGCTACTGTGCATTTTGTTCGATGCGCCAACGACTCTGTTAACTCACGGCCTTGTATTTTCCATATTATTATTATTCCTTCGTAACTCAGTGTAGATAAAAAATGCACCGGACGCTTTAGTCATGTGTCAAGTCACAAAAAGGACCTCAGACAGATAATACTTTGCTTAAGGTGTGCGCTGTGCCCAATAAGGCTGCCTTTTGCAAGACATCAGTCTTGCATGGAATTTCCAGTTGCCTTAAGAAGATTTGAAATTTCAATGGGATTGAGCCCAACGCTCCGATCACCACTGGTATCACTTTTACATTACCCTCTCGCATTCCATACAGTCTTGGCATTTCTACTTTCAAATCGGAGTACTTGGGGATTTTTTCAACCTCTTTACTCACAACATACATGTCATTTGGTATGGCTACATCAATGATCTTACATTATTATTATTATTATTATTTCGCGGAGGTCGACTTCGCTTTTCATCCTTTCGAGGTCGATAAAATAAGCACCAGTTAAACACATGGGATCAATGTAATCAACTTACCCACTTCTCCCACTTCTCCACAGAATTGCTGACTTTGTGCCAAAATTAGAAATCATCATCATCATCACTATTATTATTATATTATTATTATTATTATTATCATCATTATTATTACTACTACTACTACTACTACTATTATTATTAAGGCGGTGAGCTCGCATAATCGTTTGGACTCCGGACAAAATGGTTCGCGGCATTTCTCCCGGCCCTACGTTCTGAGTTCCAATTCCGCAGAGGACGACTTTGTGTTTCATTCCTTTTGCGGGGGGGGGGGGTCGATGAAATAGTTACCATTTGAGCACTGAGAACGATG
>NW_021829650.1:15000-22500 GCF_006345805.1 Octopus sinensis | reverse complement strand
ATCCAGCACGGTTTGCTTTCTTCCTCAATTAAGACTACGTCCAGCTTCCTATTCTCTATCTCATGGTCGCACTGAATCATAAAATACCACAGGATCTTTGCTTTATCATTTTCGATGATGCCTTCGGGTTTGTGGTCGTACCAATTTTTTGCTCTGTTAAGTCCATACTTGTGGCAAAGTGTCCAATGGACAAGCCTGGCTATATTGTCGTGGCGTCTCTTATATTCCTTCTGAGCTAGTGGCGTACATTGGCTGGAAATATGCCATACGGTTTCACCATTTTGTCCACAGATTCTGCACTTATCACTTTCTGTATTTTATATATTTATATATGTATTTTATATATTTTATATAGTTTGTTCTTAGTGCTTGCTCTTGGGCAGCACAAATTAGAGCATCTGTTTCAGGTTTTAAATCACTTTTAGTCATCCACAGTCATCTTTTTTTCTCTATCTGTCTTATCTTCAACATTGCTATGAAATTGTCCAGGCATTCTTTTCTTTACCCACCTATTTTCAGTTTCATTCGTTTTCAATTTCTTGTATGGTGCTTTATCTTTGCAATCTTTCATCCTGCACAAGCCTGACCTCCTTAATTCTAATAATAGCAATTCTGTGGCATTTTTTACATATCATGCTATGTTGTTTTCTTCTGTTCTTATGCTGTCTTCACATTCAATAAGTCCCCTTCACCCTCTTTTTCTTGGTACATACAGTATGTCTGTGTCACTTTTTAGGTGGAGTGTCCCATATCTAGTTAGTAACTTCCTTAAGAAGTTTTGAAATTTCAATGGGATTGATCACCACTGGTATCACTTTTACATTACCTTCTCGCATTCCATACAGTCTTGCCATTTCCACTTTCTATTCAGAATACTTGGTGATTTTTTCAACCTCTTTACTCACAACATCCATGTCCTTTGGTATGACTACATCGATGATCTGACAGTATTTGTCTCGCTTATTCAATATGACAATATCCGGCCGACGGTGTTCGATTATCATAGTCACAGAGTATCGTTACTTTTCCATCCTCCTGCATAACTTTACTTGGTACATGCTCAGACCAGTTCTCTGTTACTTCATATTGGTATTTACGGCATAAGAGCCAATGAAGATACACGCACACTCTATCGTGGCGGCGCATGTATTCTGTTTGTGCAAGGTTCTCACATCCACTTACCAAGTGGGTCACATTTTCCACACACTCCACAGAGTCTGCATTTCTGGGTGTCAGAAGTTCTATTAGTATTATTATTATTATTATTATTATTATTATTATTATTATTATTATTATTATTATTATTGAGTGAGAGAGCAGTTCATGCCATCAAAGTGACACTGGGGTAAAATATACGAAGCCCAATATACCCATCATGACTATCCGTCTGATAAGGGTACACCAGGCACATGCATCACAACCATATGTGCGCGACATATAAACAGCACATTATTATTATTATTATTATTATTATTATTATTATTCTATGTTTGACTTTTGCTTTATATTTGTACAAGTTGGCTCCAAGTCTCACCCAGAGACCTCAAGAGACAACAGGGTTGGAAGTTCATGTTGTTGTTATGCCTAGTGTGCCATATATTTGGGGGGTGGGGATGTTGTACTAATGAGTGTCTAAAAAAAAAAGTTTTTTTTTTTTTTTTTTTTTTAAACCGAAAATTATGGTTGTTTTAAACCTTGAGGTTACATAGAGAGTATTTTGCGTAGGATATGAGCAGTTCCCATGAGCACTATCTTTTGAACTTCTGCCATTTTTGGGTTTCCTGGTATCTGAGTTAGATAGCTATCAGCCCCTTTTGCTATCATTCCCAGGGCACCTATGACAACAGGTATTGTTTTAGTCTTCAGCTTCCACATTTTGCTGATTTCTATTTCAAGATCTTTATATTTGCTCAGTTTTTGGTAGGTCCTGACAGATACGTTTATATCGATTGGGACAGTCATATCAATGAGGAGGCATGTTCTTTGTTTGAAGTCTTTCAATATGATGTCTGGCCTATTTGCATCTATCTTCCTGTCAGTTTGAATGGTGAAGTTCCAGAGGAGTGAGATGTGGTCATTTTCAAGCACTGGGGGTGGTTTGTGTTCCCACCAGTTTTTTTCATGGGGCAAATCCAGGTTTTTACAGATTACCCAGTGAATATATTGTGCAGCTCTATCGTGCCTGTTGAGATACTCTGTAGGCGCTAGAAGACTGCACCTGGAGACCACATGGTCAATGGTTTCATTTTGTTGCTTGCATACACGACACGTTGGACTGCTTCTGATCTTTAATATGTTGGCCTGGTAGTTTCTTGTTGGTAGGCATTGATCTTGAGCTGCTATGATAAACCCCTCTGTTTCAGATTTTAAGCCAGAGGCCATTAGCCATTGATGGGTCAGGGCTTTGTCGATATCTGCATTATTCGCTCTCTTTGGGTATTTGCCGTAGAGAGGTTTTTCTTGCCATTTATTATTCAGAATATCTAAGGCCGCAGTTTTGGCACGGGTTTTCATGCGCCTAGCTTTTTCTGTGCTTGTTTCTTGTATGTCTATCTCTAATTCCGAAATTGGTTGTATTCGGAATTCACTTAGATATTCCTTTGCCTGTTTTGTGACTGAGTATGATGCTTTCTTGTTTTCATGTTTTGAGACAAGTTTTAACATCCAGTCCTCAGAGTTTTTCAGGTAGGTGTCTAGGCCAATTGTAGCAATCTTCATTGTTATTGCCAGTTGCAAAAGACCACGGCCTCCCTCTTTTCTTGGCAGATAGAGTCGTTCTGTATCTGCCTTAGGGTGGTGCATTCTATGCATTGTCAACAGTTTCCTTATTTTTCTGTCGAGCTGACATATTTCAGTAATTGACCAGTTAACAATATTGAAACTGTAAGTCACGACTGGTATGGCTAATGCATTGATTGCTTCGATCCTGTTTCTTGCATTCAGCTCTGTCTTGAGTATTGCTCTCACTCTTCGATAGCATTCTCTCCTGATCCTTTCCTTCATCTCTGAATGCCTTATTCCGTTCCCTTCAATTACCCCTAGGTACTTGTAGCTCTCCGCTGGGTCTAGTTCTTTTATGACATTCTGTTGGTCAAGGTTAACGTTAGATGTTTCTGTCATTTTTCCTTTGATAAAGGTAGCCTTTGCACATTTATCGAGGCCGAATTGCATTCTGATGTCGTCACTGAATTGTTTGACTATCGCTAGTAAGCCCTTGAGTTGTTGATCATTTTTTGCAAAAAGCTTTAAATCATCCATGTAAACGAGATGATTTATATTTTTATCAAACATTTTATACCCGTACTGCGCGTCATTGAGCAGCTTTGAGAGAGGTATTAAGGATAAACAAAAGAGGAGTGGTGACAGTGAGTCACCCTGGAAAATGCCACACGAAATTTTTACATCACCAGCATTTAGGGATTCACTGTCACTGTTCAGAGTTAGTGTGGTTCTCCATGATCTCATACTTACAGTCAAGAAGTTATTATTATTATTATTATTATTATTATTATTATTATTATTATTATTATTATTATTATCAGTATTATTATTATTCTATGTTTTACTTTTGCTTTATATTTGTACAAGTTGGCTCCAAGTCTCACCCAGAGACCTCAAGAGACAACAGGTTGGAAGTTCATGTTGTTGTTATGCCTAGTGTGCCATATATTTGGGGTTTTTTTGTGTGTTGTACTAGTGAATGTCTAAAAAAAAAGAAAGAAAAAAACGAAAATTATGTTTGTTTTAAACATTGAGATTACATAGAAAGTATTTTGCGTAGGATATGAGCAGTTCCCTATTATTATTATTATTATTATTATTATTATTATTATTATTATTATTATTATAGATATTGTTGTGGTTGTTGTTACTGTTTCTAATGGCATACGACCACAGATTTTGCGGGAGAGAGTTAGTCTCTTTCACTGGCCCCGGTAATTGTCTAGCACTTAATTTTATAAAACCCTGGAAGGATGAAAGTTAAATTAAACCAGAGTGGGATCTAATTTCAATAACACGTTTTATTAGCAAGGATCACACAATGATTAGATTGGTGCTTGGAATCCTATAATTAAACTTCTTGAGAAGGTTAGTTACCAATCATACGGTCCTGAGTTCAATCCCTCGGTTTGACGTCGATGTTTTATTGTTTTTATTTATTCTTTCGGTATTTTGTTGCTTTCCACGTTCAAATCCTACCAAAACTATCTTTGGTTTTAGTCCTTCAAGAGATCGATGAAACCAAGTAGTTTTGAGTTACTGGTGTCGATGAAATCGATTGAGTCCCTGTCTTTAAAAAAGTAGGTTTCAAGCGGTGTCAGACACCCTTGTTGTTATTATTTGTTTTGTTTTATATTTTCAGTTACTTCTGGTCAAAGAAGCCAAGTGTATGCAGCGATCAATGACTGGAACCGTTACACCTGCTTAACATTTCGTGCGGCAGGCGCGGGTGACCGCAACAAAATAGTTTTGGGAAATGGCGGAGGGTAAGTAAATAACTTTATTCAAAAATGTTGCCGATGAGATTTTCTTTATTTTGTGGCCATCCTTGTGAGTTTAATAAGACAAAAACATATCTAGAGTTATGTGAACATAGTTACCTCCATTTATATCTTTACTGAATTTTTAGTCAATTTTAATTTTAGAATTCCCTCCCTTGTGTTTTTGAGAAGAATTACCGTTAACACTAAAGGCGGGTGCGATTCCAACTAATTAAAAGAATATTTTTAGACACATTACTCTTTTACTCTTTTACTTGTTTCAGTCATTTGACTGCGGCCATGCTGGAGCACCGCCTTTAGTCGAGCAAATCGACCCCGGAACTTATTCTTTGTAAGCCCAGTACTTATTCTATCGGTCTCTTTTGCCGAACCGCTAGGTGACGGGGACGTAAACACACCAGCATCGGTTGTCAGGCAATGCTAGGGGGACAAACACAGACACACAAACACACACACACACATACATATATATATATATATATATATATATAATATATATATATATACGACAGGCTTCTTTCAGTTTCCGTCTACCAAATCCACTCACAAGGCATTGGTCGGCCCGGGGCTATAGCAGAAGACACTTGCCCAAGATGCCACGCAGTGGGACTGAACCCGGAACCATGTGGTTGGTTAGCAAGCTACTTACCACACAGCCACTCCTGCGCCTATGTTAGATGGCACTTAAGTATATATCCTTCATGCAGAAATCCCACCCCTGATGGACTACAGAGACCGCAATTCAGAAGTTGGCATTGTAGAACACAGAATCATGCTTAATTATCAGAAAGGATTACGTTCTGTGAGTTCGATGAGGAAGCATTTCAGCTGACCGAACAGCTCGTCGTCGATAGCCTGTAGACCAGGAACAGATTTTAACTTCAACTACATCATCAAACAGATGTGTGATTTGAGGGCTTTTGGGAGGCTACATCTTACCGAGTCAAGAAAACATCAAGAGCAGGGGACCCAAACCACTGGGCCTCGGCCCAGGGCCGGGTAGTGGATTGTTTGATATCAGGTCGCAAAGAAAGAACGAATTTTTTATTTTATTTCTAATTTATTGACTATCGCAGAGTTTTTTTTGCACTGGATATATATGTATATATATATATATATATATATATATATATATATATATATATATAATATATATATCAAACGATTTCATTATTTGAGTTTATCTCGCCTAAGAAAGATCCTCGCAGTCTCTAAATATCTCATGAGGTTAATCATATTGTTTGGCTACTCGAGTTATACTTTTTAGCTCTCATTTCAAATAATTGCAAGTGCTACTTTGCACCCTTATTTTTGCACCCGTATTTATATATATATATATATATGTGTGTGTGTGTGTGTGTTGTGTGTGGGTGTGTGTGTGTGTGTGTTGTGTATTTATATATATATATATATATATATATATATATATATATTTATATATTTATATATTTATATTTATATTTATATATATATATATATATATATATATATATATATAGTATATATATATATTATATATATATATATATATTGAGATTCAGTTGAATTTGGTACCAAGTCTGTCCCGTATCTAGTCGAAGTCTGTCACGTATTATCCGCACAGCTCGAAGTAAGGTGAATAAAATCAAAATAAGCAACAGGATATCAAATAGTGATGCAGTACGACCGTTTCAAGGAGCTCCATTTAATTGAACAATGCAATCATTACATCAATTAGAATGAAGTGCATTCATCATCTGCGCAAAAAAATAAATATTATTTTAACCAGTTGACACATTGATATAATTTTTCTCAAATACTTTAACAGAGCAAGAAGATGGAAGAAATTCATGTTGTCGCTATTGTAGTTAAGAATAGGCATGCGTGCGTGTGTGTGTGTGTGTGTGTGTGTATGTGTGTGTGTGTGTGTGCCTGTGTGTGTGTGCCTGTGTGTAAAGAGAACACAAGTAAGGACTTAAAATTTTAAATCTTATTTCTGTTCATTTTATACCTACGCCACAACAGGAAACAACAGGGAAACAACAGGATCTATGGTTTATATATACAGACAGACAGACAGACAGTCAGTCAGACAGACAGACAGCAGACAGACAGACAGACAGACAGACAGACAGACAGACAGACAGACAGATAGATAGATAGATAGATAGATAGATAGATAGATAGATAGATAGATAGACAGACAGACAGACAGACAGATAGATAGATAGATAGATAGATAGATAGATAGATAGATAGATAGATAGATAGATAGATAGATAGATAGATGGATGGATATGATAGATAGATAGATAGACAGACAGACAGACAGGCAGATGGATAGATAGATAGATAGATAGATAGATAGATAGATAGATAGATAGATAGATAGATAGATAGATAGATAGATAGATAGATAGATAGATAGATAGATAGGGTTAGGGTATGTATGAATGTATGTAATATATATGTAATAATAAAATTATGTATTATGCACTTTGTGTTCTTTTATGCACGTGATCTGTTGGTCTGTGGAAAAAAGTGGAACCGGTCTGTGGCGCAAAAAGCTTTGCGGTTCACTAATTTTAAGTATCATACGTTCTTTCATTTTCCAATGACTTTGCATCTGAAGACCTTGGGAAAGATTTTTTTTAGCACATTAGGATTAGAAACAATGGTGGATTTTTGGTGCACTTGATGACGTCTTTAACCCTTCGCTAACGTCATTAAACAAAGTTGAAACAAGTCGAAATTGCAGTTGCGCGCCAATTTCTATGTTCAATGTATTTCCTGAATCGAATAAAACAAACATTTTGTAGCAACATCATAAAAGGAAAAATATAGATTAATGAATTACTGGATGTTATTGTTTCTTTGATGTCCCGTGGGGTGAGTGGAGAAGTAAAGGGACGGATTAGTACAATTATTTGTGTTAATTATACGTTTTTATATTGAGTGTATAATTCATTTATGAATTATGCCTGTTAATTATTGGGGTAGTTGTTAATGTTGATTTTAG
>NW_021829650.1:0-10000 GCF_006345805.1 Octopus sinensis | reverse complement strand
GATCCAAGATTCCTTCATTGGAATATCAACATCAACAACAGAGTATATTTGTATGTGTGTATGTATGTATGTATGTATATATGCATGCATGCATTTATATATACATGCATGTATGTATGTATGCATGTATGCATGTATGCATGTATGTTTGTATGTATGTATGTATGTATGTATGCATGCATGTATGCATGCAAGCATGTATGTATGTATGTATGTATGTATGTATGTATGTATGTATGTATGCTTGCATGCCAGTACACACATTTTTTTCTCCTTTTAGGCATTCTCTTCAAATGGCCGAATGACAATCCGGACGAAAGACAGAAACTATCAGCACGTCATAGGAAAATCGCCTGGTCTCAGCTTCAGAGACATCAAACTGGCCAACCTTATGTACCAATGTGACAGTAAGTATGAAGCCATTACGGCTCTATATAAAATTCAAGCATAAGGTTGCACACGCATATATACACAACCATACACATACACACATGCATACACACACATACACGCACACATACATACATACACACACACGTACATACATGCACACACACACAAGCCATACTTGCTAACCAACCACATGGTTCCAGGTTCAGTCCCACTGCGTGGCATCTTGGTCAAGTGTCTTCTGCTATAGCCCCGGGTCGACCAATGCCTTGTGAGTGGATTTGGTAGACGGAAACTGAAAGAAGCCTGTCGTATATATGTATATATGTATGTGTGTGTGTGTGTGTTTGTGTGTGTATATGTTCGTGTGTGTGTTTGGTCTCCGGTCATCGCTTGACGACCGATGTTGGCGTGTTTACGTCCCTGTAACTTAGAGTAACGATAGAATAAGTACTAGGCTTACAAATAAGTCCTGGGGTCAATTTGCTCGACTAAAGGCGGTGCTGCAGCATGATCGCAGTCAAATGAGTGAAACAAATAAAAGAATAAAAGAATAGGCATGACTGTGTGGTAAAAAATTTGCTTCACGACCACGTGTTTTCGAGTTCTATCCGCCTGCGTAGCACCTTGAGCAAGTGTCTTCTCTTATAGCCTCGTACAGACAAAAACCTTGAAAATATCACATTGTGTGCCTACGTGTGTGTGCGGGGGTCTTTGTGTCTTTGTTTTCCCCCACTACCGCTTGAAAACCGGTATTGATACGTTTACATCTCCGTAACTTAGCGGTTCGGCAAAATATATCGATAGTATTACAAGAACTTAAAAATGATTTAATGTGTACTGGGATCAATTCATTCGACTAAAAACTCTTCAGGGCCGTGTCCCAGCATGGCCGCAGCCTAATGACAGAAACAAGTAAAACATGAAAAAAATATGTACATACAAATGCATGTATGAGTGCATTCAGAGCAAACAGGATATACAACATAAATGACAACACTATACAATCCTCAGAGCAATCTGTCTGACATACACTTTTTGTTATTTTCCAGGTAGATGCTCAACTAGGGGTGCTTGTCCTAGCGGTGGCTACCGTGCCAAAGATTGTAAATGCTACTGCCGAGGTTCTTCGCCAAGCGATCCAATAAAACTGTGTTCAGGTATGTAGAATTCAACATTCTTATACACGCTCGCTCCATGTAAACGTAATTTTTATAAACCTAACTGTGTTTATCTCTAGTATTACCTCCATATCAGCTCGAATTGGATTTCTTTTATAGTCACTCATGACAGCGACGGGACGACCAATTCGGAGTTTAAGCTTAAATCACTTTTGAACATAACGACATGACGACTATGTGTTTTCTATAATGTTCACACCCAGGTCTCACTTATTATTTGTACACACATGCACATTCACACACGAACATATATATATATATATATATATATATATATATATATATATATATATATATATATATATATATATAATATAAATACATATATATATATACATATATATATATACATATATATATACATATTTATATATATATATACATATATATATATATACATATTTATATATATATATCTATATATATATATATTATATATATATTATATATATATATATATATATATATATATATATATATATATATATAATATATATATATATACATATATATACACATATATGTAGACGTATATATTCATATATGCATATGTATTTATATATTAGTTTGGTATACAATTATTGCGGCTTTTTTTTTACAATAAATTTTATTTAGAAAAAACAATAACGTTTAACAAAAACATCTTTATATGATTATTCCGACCGGTTGCCAAGCGAATGGGAAGCAGTAATTGAAGTAGATGGTGAGTATGCTTCGAAATAATCATTTAAAGATGTTTTTGTTAAATGTTGTTATTGTTTTTGTTGAATAAAATTTATTGAAAAAAAGCCCCAATGATTATGCACCAACCTTATATATGTATATATTATATATATATATATATATATATATATATATTATATATATATATATATATAATATATATATATATAGTCAATCCAAATGAGCAAACAATTCGAATAAACGGATAAAAAAAGAAAAAAAGGGAAAAGAAGAAAAATAACGAAGGGCAGGACTTGCACGAAAAGTGAATTAGTTTGACGCTCGCTGAAAAGAGAGAGCTTATGATTTCGAGCATAGCTCTTTATCGGAACGGAGAAAGGGAAATGTCTAAAGGAGGAGGAGAGAGGAAATCGCCAACGGACCACGTGTAATTACATGGCATGCCGGTTTATATCTATTTATGAATGTGTGTATGTACGTACGTATGTATGTATGTATACATGCACTGACAGTATCATTTTAATTAATGAGCTTATCTAATTAATCAATTTTCTTTGTATTTTACAGGCGGTGGAGGTGGAGGTGGAAAGAAAGGTGAGTAACATTTTCTTGTTCTTGTCTGTTTTTTTTTTTTCTTGTTGTAGTTACTGATGTGAAAATTCTTTAAAGGAATATTCAACCAAAAGCTAAAGCCGACGTGGGCCACCACTCATGAAAACCGGTCGCAAGAGACATGGTTCATCATCAAGCAGGCCGCATCAGTAATGAAATTTCTAGATAATTTTTCATTAGGAGAACCATTCAGGAAGTCCTGCAGTTTGGCTATGACAGAACGAAAGATATCGAAAACAAAATATATTTTTAAGCATTTCGCATAAGGGCGCCGTTAACTACTCCCATTTTTTTTTCTTTTTTGTGTGTGATAAACACGGAAACAAAAACACACGCTTATCGATATTAGACTTGCTGTGAACATACGACATCAACTTTGATGACAGAAGAGAAAGCATCAATGCAGAAGTGAAGTGATCCAATAAATGATGCATCTAACACACATGATGTTTCTTCACTCTTAAAATTGATATTATTCTCTTTCATGCTTATGTGGATACTGGACTACGCTTTACTGAAGAGGTATAACTAGCATGAAACATATCCACAGTTGTCTCCCTTACTTACCAAAGACTAGACACACTCTTTTTTTATATTCTTTTTTCTATTTAAGTGCTGAGTCTAGAGGAAGAGCATTGGCTATGTCCCAGATGTTTTTAATGTTTCGTGCAGCAGGGAAGACATAAGCGAGGACGAAGAAGATTCTTGAAGTCTGATGCTCCCGAAAGAAAGGACTGGGAATAAAAGTTACTGCAGGGTCGAGAATTAATGTATAGAAAAATGAGAGGTGGAGACAGATGAGACCCTAAGGGACACCCCGGTGGAGCAGAAATAGCTCAGTCAATACATGAAGTGATAGTGCGATCTGATACGAAATTTACCCATCTAATAGATGAGAGATGGAGTACAGTCTATAGGTGGGAGGCTTCGAAGGGAGATTTGTATTCCAAATACTTTCGAAGACTTTTCTGTAAAGCGAGAGTAAAATGGCGAGTGACAGAAGAGTACTACGTCACTGAAAAGAGAGAGGAGGGAGAGAGAGAGAAGTGTTGGAGAGCATCGTTATTAATCTAATTAGAAATCATTATGGAGAGGAAATAATGATATTGGTACTGATGAATTCTTTTTTTTTAATTTGTCGGCAAATAAGGGGAACAAATCTAGCAACATTTCGTTTTTTAGCCCAACCTTCATCTTGCTGAATACCTCCGAATTTCCCAGGCTCTACAGAATGCACAGCTTTCTATGTGTCTTAGATAGTTGTTAATAGTTGTCTCCATTACCGTAGGGACGTTATTCGAACATTTTAAACATTTACATATCAGGGTTGTCTCCCTTGTTTTTCTGGTAAAGAATTATCATTAACGCTAATGTTTCGGGTTTTCTTTTTCTTTCTTTTACCCTTTTCAATACAAACGTTATTTTAGCTGTTAAGAAAAATTTTTTTTTATGTGCCAAATTATATATGTTAATCCTTCTACTTAATTAAGTTGTCTTAATGAAGTAAATAATTTTTATGCTTATCTTTCTACTTCAACCTTTTTATATTTCTAGACTGCGTCGACGACAACTCATCGTGCCCGACATGGGCTCAGAAGGGCGAATGTAAGAAAAACCCGAAGTACATGCTGGCCCACTGCAAGAAATCATGCAAAAAATGCGGTGATGGTGGAGGAGGAGGAGGAGGTGGTGGTGGCGGTGGTAAAGGTAAAAAATAAGAATTGTTTGTTTATGTCATGATGTTTATTTGTTTTATTGTTATTGAGAGTGAGATAGAAGCGGGGACGGTCACTCGGTAGAAGCGGTAGAGCACCAAACAAAATGAGTTGTTTTATTTAATATGATTTCTTTGCCTTCTCAGTATAGATCCCGCCCCTGTTGACTGGGGAATTTCATCTTTAGGTAGAGGTAGGTAGAGATAGGTGGCGGTAGGTGGAGGGTCGATAATTTAAAAAGATAGAATGGGTTTTTGTTGCGCCACAACACTACTGCCCATCTTAACTCCTTAAGATATGTTCCCGTATGATTGTCATAAATATTATTGTTGTTGTGAAAAGTCTACAATGTCAGTGGTAGGGGGTGACGATGGTGGTGCTGGCTGTAGTGTTGTTGGTGATGGTGATGGTGGTGATTTTTGCGGTGGTAGTGGAAGTGGTAGCGTATGGTACTGGTGGTGGTAATGGACGCTCGGTGTTACGGAAAGTGGTGTTAGTTAGTTAGTTAGTTAGTTAATTTTTTGGCTCAAAAAGCAAAAAGCAAGGCCATGTAGGGGGACATGGAGTTATGTACAGGGTGGTGTTCATGCAAAGAGTTCAGGCCATTTCTGGTCAAGAGAGACTTTGAACCGAGCGGTCGTCGGCATCTTCACTATCTCGTCCGGCAGCTTATTCCACGGATCCGCAACCCGGACGGAGAAAGCCCCTCTCCGTCGATTGAGATGAAATCGTCGCAGATAGTGTTGATGAGGGTGGAAGCGAAGATTTTAGTGTTGTATTCGTAGCGGGTGGGAGGAGAGGAATTCCAGACGGCCGACATTTTGGAGATTGGTTAATGCAAGGCCTGGGGTGGGGGAACAGGGAGAAGGTGATAGGGTTAGAGAGGCATCAAATCGTACTGGAATGTCTAAATGGGGATGACATGTTAGTTAGTTAGTTAGTTAGTAGTTAGTTAGTTAGTTAGTTAATTTGGCTCAAAAGCAAATAGCAAGGCCATGTAGGGGGACATGGAGTTAAGTACAGGGTGGTGTTCATGTAAAGAGTTCAGGCCACTTGAGGTCAAGGGAGGCTTTGAACAAAGCGGTCGTCGGCATCTTCACCATCTCGTCTGGCAGCTTATTCCACGGATCCGCAACCCGGACGGAGAAAGCCCCTCTCCGTCGATTGAGATGAAATCGTCGCAGATAGTGTTGATGAGGGTGGAAGCGAAGATTTTAGTGTTGTATTCGTAGCGGGTGGGAGGAGAGGAATTCCAGACGGCCGACATTTTGGAGATTGGTTAATTAAGGCCTGGGTTTGGGGTACAGGGAGAAGGTGATAGGGTTAGAGAGGCATCAAATCGTACTGGAATGTCTAAATGGGGATGACATAAACCCACGCAGCTCCTAGAAGCAGAGGCCGTCATAGTGGCGATGGAAGAGGTGACAGCCTGGTTGTAGAGCGTATCTGAGAGTGATGAAATTGAGTGGCTCTTTTCTGAATATGACCTTGAATGCATATATCAGCAGCAGCGGTAGCAGTAGCAGCAGCAACAGCAACAGCAACAGTAACAACAGCAGCACCGTTCCAGATGAGAGAGCAAAACTTCATTGTACCCTCATCTGAGCTTTATAGACTATCAATAACTGACAGCTGCTAGGCGGCGAGCTGGCAGAAACGTTAGCACGCCGGGCGAAATGCATAGCCGTATTTCGTCTGCCGTTACGTTCTGAGTTCAAATTCCGCCGACATCGACTTTGCCTTTCATCATTTCGGGGTCGATTAAATAAGTACCAGTTAAGCACTGGGGTCGATATAATCGACTTAATCCGTTTGTCTGTCCTTTCTTGTCCCTTCTGTGCGTAGCCCCTTGTGGGCAGTAAAGAAACAACAAACGTTAGCACGCCGGGCGAAATGCTTAGTGGTATTTCACCTGTCTTTACGTTTTGAGTCCAAATTCCGCCAAAGTCGACTTTGCCTTTCATCATTTCGGGGTCGATTAAATAAGTACCAGTTAAGCACTGGAGTTGATATAATCGACTTAATCCGTTTGTCTGTCCTTTCTTGTCCCTTCTGTGCGTAGCCCCTTGTGAGCAGTAACGAAATAACAAACGTTAGCACGCCGGGCGAAATGCTTAGTGGTATTTCACCTGTCTTTACGTTTTGAGTCCAAATTCCGCCGAGGTCGACTTTTGCTTTTCTTCCTCTCGAGGTCGATAAATTAAGTACCAGTTGCGTACTGGAGTTGATTTAATTGACTGCACCCTCCCCAAAAAATTTCGGGCGTTGTGCCTAGAGTAGAAAAGAATAATTGACACCTGTAACCGTTTTTACCTGATATTGTTCTTCCTCGTTGTTGCTGTTGTACATTTCGATATTTTCTTATGTTTTCGCTTTTTTCTTTTCTTTTTCTGTTTTTTTTTTCTTTGCTACATCAATCGACTCACCATTTTTTTATAGGCTGTGTTGACGAAAATAAGTTATGTGCAACGTGGGCAGGGAAGGGAGAATGTGATAAAAACCCTGCATACATGCTACTGAAGTGTAAAAAGTCTTGTAAGCAATGTCAAAGTAAGTATTGGCTATGATGATCAAGAATGGATCTCTAAAATTCGAATGCGCATACAATGAGAATCAAATGACAACACTGCCTTGCCTATCGTCTGCATGTGACTCTCACAAACCGGATTGAAAAAGCTTTACAGCAAGACACTTGACGACGTCAAGAATTCGTCTTCTCGCCTGCATTCTTCCTTCTCGTTTTTTCACGAGCAAACAACTCGCACGTGTAGCATGGGAACTTTCCAGAAAAAAAAACTGCTCTCCAAGCAACCAAAGGGACACAATTCAAACGTCCGTTTGACAATTGGAAGGCTTCCTTGTGACTAATCCTGTCTAATCGTTTCTTCAACATTATGTTCTTATTTTATGAAAACCTCATCTGCTTAGATCTTCTTGACAACGACAAGGTTCTGTCTTCTTGCCTGCATTCTTAATTCTTTCTCAAACAAGTAACTCGCATGTGTAACATAGAAATTTTCCAAAACAGAAATGCCCTCCAAGAAACCAAAAGGACATAATTAAATGTCCATGTCACAAACGAGAGGTGTTCATGTATCTCTTCCAGTTAAATCGTCTCTTCTACACTATGTTCTTAATATTTTAATGAGCTACCCATTTGTTTAGCATGATCATTTCACAGTAAATTTACCCTCAACTTACTACTAGTCTTCTAAATGTTTGCTCGATATCTGCAAATTTTCCTGTAATCCTGTGTTTTTTTTTTGTTTTTATTTTTTATTTGTTTGTTCTTCGCCTTAATAAGCATCACTGGACTTCTCTTTCCACTGGTTTGTCTTCTCTCTTGTTTTACTTTCCGTCCAAGAAATATTTCTGAACATCTAGCAACGCTTAAGTGCTTTCATGTATCTGATGAATAGTGAACACAACACAGATAAACATACCAACACTTACATACACCTACACATGTATTTATTTATGGCTGATGTTGCTTAGTGAGTGGGATTGACTCTGTGCACAGCCTTTCCTCACTTTAAAAAAAATCTTCTTGCACAGGCATTGCACGATAACAACATTGATTAAGCTTCGTGCAATGGCCATACTCGATAACGAGGGGGCAGCCACCACCATATACATACATACAAATATATGCATAGATAGATAGATAGATAGATAGATAGATAGATAGATAGATAGATAGATAGATAGATAGATAGATAGATAGATAGATAGATAGATAGATATCGATATGTTTGTACACATATACATACACGTTTGTACGTATACTTATTTATATAGACGTGTATTAACATATACACACACATGCACGTATTAACATATACGCACACACACAGATACAGATACACACAGATGCATATATATATATATATATATATATATATATATACATGTGTATATTTGAAGGGCAAACCACTATGTGGTCGGCCGTATGCTAGAAGTAGATCACCTACGATCAAACTACAAAGAAAGGAATGTTCTCTAGAGGAAAATTCAGCGGACACCAGCACAGACCGGCGGTTTCGCCTATTAACGAATGAATCACTTATGTAATCCATTGTCCGTAGACTCATCAGTGTGGTCGTTCCATAGGTAATGCAATTTGTAGAGCTAACCACTAGTATTCCGCATAAAAACAGACACGTGCTTAGCTTCACCGATTACATTGGTGTTAATTTCAAATGTCTTAGTTCTGGCGCGCTAAAATTCCGGAAACAAAATCCGCAGCAAATAATTTACTGCAGTTAATGCTGCCTATTAGAGAACATATTTATTTTATCATACAGGTGTGTGTATATGTGAATGTATGTGTGCGTAAATTATCTCCAGACTGACTGAATAGACCTACACACATACGCACACACAGGCATAACACATGCATGCGCACGCACTCTCTACATATACATATACTCCAGCGCTTCATCCAAAAAAAAAAAACAATACTGTCCATGTTTCACTTATACATTACTACTCTTCCCACACCTCTGCCACTTTCTTTGTTTGCTATTATAACGCTCAGTAACTTGGCTGTACTGACTGCTCTTATTTTTACTGTTTTGAAAGTGTTTTACGTAGGATGTGTGCAGTGCCTAGTAGTGCTATTTTCTGTATGTTAAATTATATTTGTAAGTCCTGGTGTTTTTGTTATGTATTTGTCTGAATATTTAATCATACCTAATGCGCCTACTATGACAGGAATTGTTTCTGTTTTTAGACTCCACATTCGAGTTATTATTATTATTATTATTATTATTATTATTATTATATTATTATTATTATTATTATTATTATTTTATTATTATTATTATTATTATTATTATTATTATTATTATTATTATTATTGTGGATGTTGTTGTCGATTTCAGAGTGCGATGATAAAAATTCGCATTGTTCTTACTGGGCCGGTATCGGGGAATGTAAAAAAAATCCTGCGTACATGAACCCAAATTGTAAGAAATCTTGTAACAAGTGTGATGCCAAAACCGAAGATACCAAAGCACCTGAACGTAAGTTTCTCTTCGGCTTCTTCTACCCGGTTGTTCTTCGCTTTTCCTGCTCTACCCGTTTTCTACTGTTGTTCCTTTTGAAAACTAACGAGATTTTCAAAACAAAATGTAATGAAAACACCCTCAAAATATTTCATAGCGAAGGGAATTTTACAAATGGGCATTGGGATTGGTGAGTACAGTACTCGGGGTTTCCCACAATCCACGAATGTGTGTGTGTATGTGTTTGTGTGTATGTGCGTGCGTGTGTGTCTATGTGTGTTTGTGTGTGTGCGTGCGTGTGTATGTGTGTGTGTATCTGTCTGTGCATACGTGCGTGTCTGTGTGCATGTGTGAGTGTGTGTGTCCGTGTTTGTGCGTATGTGTGTGTAAAATTTGAACGGCAAAAATCCCC
>NW_021829649.1:22500-32516 GCF_006345805.1 Octopus sinensis | reverse complement strand
ATATGTTTGTGTATCTGTGTTTGTATCCCCACCATTGCTTGACAACCGATGTTGGTGCATTTACGTCCCCGTCACTTAGCGGTTCGGCAAAAAAGAGACCGATAGAATAAGTTACTAGGTTTACAAAGAATAAGTCCTGGGGTTGATTTGCTCGACTAAAGGTGGTGCTCCAGCATGGCCACAGTCAAATGACTGAAACAAATAAAAGAGTAAAAGAGAGTAAAAAAGAGATGCAAGGATGCCTATAGGCACAGATATGGAACTATGTTCAGGCATAGTGATAGGTACCTGCATGCTGTGTGGTTAAGAAGTTTGCTTCTCAACCACATGGTTTTAGGTTCAATCCCACAGCATGGCATCTCAAGTAAGTGTCTTTTACTGTAGTCCCAAACTGACCAAAGCCTTGTGAGTGGATTTGGTTGATGGAAACTGAAAGAAGCCCGTTATATGTACATATGTATGTATATGTTTGTGTGTCTGTGTTTGTATCCCCGCCATTGCTTGAAACCGATGTTGGTGCGTTTACGTCCCCGTCACTTAGTGGTTCGGCATAAGAGACTGATACAAAAAGTACCAGGCTTAAAAAGAATAAGTCTGGGCACCCACTGTGCCATCGCTTAAGCCATTAACCTCTCCCTTCTCTCTTTCGTTCCTCCAGTGAAAGTCTGTCCTCATCTGCCAACCCCAAAGAACGGAAATCGCATCTGTAGTCGAGGGGACTTCACTTTCTCTACGGTTTGTCGTTTCACTTGCGACACAGGATACAAACTGATTGGGTCCCGAAGACGAACTTGTCTTGCTATTGCCTATTGGTCCGGTATAACCACCAGGTGTCGAGGTAAGTTTGGCAATTTCCATTTTATCTGTTTTCTGCTCATTTTGATCTTTCTCAAGTCCCCCCCCCCCCAACTCAATTTCCAAAGATTTTCAGCCACATCTCAACAGTTATATTTCATCATTTTACCGCCTTCATTTGTTTCCTTGTAATGTCGAATCAACTCCATCAAATTCTTCCTCTTCTCTCTCATCTTCTTTTCCTCTATTTTCATTACTTTTGTCCACATCAAAGCTATTTCCATCAACAATTTGATATTCTCCCATTTCAACTATTCATTCTCCTAATCCACCATTCCTAATCCCCTCATCCACCCTTCCTAATCCCCTCATCCACCCTTCCCATTCTCCTAATCCACCCTTCCTAATCCCCTCATCCACCCTTCCTAATCCCCTAATCCACCCTTCCTAATCCCCTAATCCACCCTTCCTAATCCCATAATCCACCCTTCCTAATCCCCTAATCCACCCTTCCTAATCCCCTTATCCACCCTTCCCATTCTCCTAATCCACCCTTCCTAATCCCCTCATCCACCCTTCCTAATCCCCTAATCCACCCTTCCTAATCCCCTCATCCACCCCTCCTAATCCCCTAATCCACCATTCCTAATCGCCTAGTCCACTTTTCCTAATTCCTATATTCTCGTAAGAACGCTCACTTTTCTCTACCTTCAGGTAACACCTTGGCACCACATCCCTCCCATCCTCATCTCTCTCTCTCTCTCTCTCTCGCCCTCTCTCTCTCTCGCCCTCTCTCTCTCTCGCCCTCTCTCTCCTACTCTCACCCACCCTCACATAATGCAGGAAAGCCCTTCATGTATCTTCTCTGCCACGATACAAATGCTTGTCCCTTTATCATACTCTAATCTTAATGCCAAGCATGAGGCCACTCCCCTCTCACAAATGTACATCCATTCATTTGAGGTGTGGGGGGATGCATTTTCCTTTTTGCTGTTCTTTTCTAATCTTGTAGACTACTCAGAGACCCCACTGGTGCTTGTGCCACATAAAAACAGCCCCCAGTGCACACTGTAAAGTGGTGGGTGTTAAGAAGGGCAGCATCCAGTTGTTAGAAACCAGAGCAAAGATGACGGCTCTGTGACTTGTTGGACCCTGTCAAACAGTCCAACCCATACCAGCAAGGAAAGCAGTTGTTAAGAGATAAGGACGAAAGGATGAAAGGCAAAGTCGACCTCGGCGGAATTTGAACTCAGAACGTAGCGGCAGACGAAATACGGCTACGCATTTCGCCCGGCGTGCTAACGTCTCTGCCAGCTCACCCTAACCACACACCATTCCACTTTGTCCCTCCCTCCTCCTCCTCCGATTCTACCCCTTCCTCTGCTCATGCTCCTTCACTCATTCATCTCCCTCTCCTCCTCTCGTCTCCCTCGTTCCCCTTCCACTCCCCTACATGCGCCCTTTCTTTAACCTCTCCACTGTCGGTTTCCCACCTTTACAGAGATCACCTGTCAACACCTGAACGGTCTTCAGTTTGGCACCGTCAGCCCAGGCGTGTGTCCCTCACCTCCTCTCGTCTCCCTCGTTCCCCTTCCTCTCCCCTACATGCGCCCCTTCTTTAACCTCTCCGCTGTCGGTTTCCCACCTTTACAGAGATCACCTGTCAACACCTGAACGGTCTTCAGTTTGGCACCGTCAGCCCAGACGTGTGTCCCTCTCCTCCTCTCGTCTCCCTCGTTCCCCTTCCTCTCCCCTACATGCGCCCTTTCTTTAACCTCTCCACTGTCGGTTTCCCACCTTTACAGAGATCACCTGTCAACACCTGAGCGGTCTTCAGTTTGGCACCGTCAGCCCAGGCGTGTGTCCCTCTCCTCCTTTCGCCTCCCCCGTTCCCCTTCCTCTCCCCTAATTGCGCCCCTTCTTTAACCTCTCCACTGTCGACTTCCCACCTTTACAGAGATCACCTGTCAACACCTGAGCGGTCTTCAGTTTGGCACCGTCAGCCCAGACGTGTGCACGGGAGGGGACGAAGTGCCATTTGGGACGACGTGCAAGCTTTCCTGCAACCACGGCTTCACACTGATCGGCTCCCCGAGCAAGCAGTGCACCCCGGACGGGGTGTGGTCACCCATCGAGATAGAGGCCAGCCGTTGCATAGGTAAGTGCCCAAAGCAAACTGATGAGCATGATGATGATGATGATGCATTAATAGTTCTCATTTTGTGGCTTGTATTTCATTTACATTCATCCATATACATGAGTGTATATACGCACACACACACATATATACATACATATTATATATATATATACATACATATATAAATACATACATACATATATATATACATACATACATATACATACATACATACATACATCATACATACATACATACATATACAAACATATATATATGTTTGTATATGTATGTATGTATATGTATATATATATGTATGTATATATATATGTAGGATATATATGTATGTATATATATATATATATATATATATGTATGTATATATATATGTATGTACTTATATATATATGTACATATGTATGTATTATATATATATGTATATGTATATATATATATATGTATATATATATATATATATATATATATATATATGTTGATTCGTTAGCTACTGCACGCATTTTTTTTCTCTCCTTCTTTCTGTGTTTTTCTCTCTCTGTGTATCTTTCTGTTGAAGAGCGTAGGCTCGAAACGTTAAAGACTTGTTTTATTTATATTTCCTGAGCGCCATACTAATACAATTGTTCGTTTGTTTTCCACCTGCCTTCGTCTTTTGTTTATTTTCATAAAGCTTCCCGTTATATATATATATATATATATGTATATATATATACATACATATATATATATATATATATATGTATATATATACCTGTATATATGTTATACATGTATGTATATATATTATATATGTATGTATACATATATATTATATATATATTATATACATATAGATATATTATATGTATATATATATATATATATACAGAGAGAGAGTTGTATGTCTGTGTATATCTATATATGTCTGTGCATGTACATATGTTTGTATGTGTGTGTGTATGCGTGTGTGTATGCGTGTGTGCGTGTGTATGTGTGTGTGTGTGTGTGTGTACGAGCGCGAGTTCTTGTTTGTCAAATCTTTCTCACAAAGTTTGCCCACTTTTTGCCCGCTTACATCGCTCTCAGTTTCCCTTACTCTGACATTCATGCACTCACACTCTCACTCACTCCTCCTCCTCTAAGCCCCACTCACCCTCTTTACCCCCCTCCCCCCCGCACTATTTATCAATATAATTATCTCTCCTCTTTTCCTTCCTCACTAGATACAAGTCCGCCGCAAATCTTCTGTCCAGACGACATCGACGTCGAAGCAGACGAGAACAGTCACATGACCAATGTCACGTGGGTTCTTCCACTGGCCTATGACAACTCCGGCCTGGTCCCGTCCATCACAACGATCCCAGCTGTCCAGCCACCGGCCCGTTTCCCCATCGGTGTGACACCGGTCACATACATAGCACAGGATGCTAACAAAAACCGACAGGAATGCAAGTTCAATGTCACAGTTAAAGGTAAGCCCCCTTGCGTTTTCAGGTTTGACGGGTTGGAGAGAGAGGGTTGGAACACATGACCCTTTTGAAGGGCCACTGTAACAGGTGGAATTAGCAAAGGAAAGAGATCTGTGTCTGCTGTGTTTGTCCCTCCAGCATCGCTTGAACAACCGATGCTGTTTTTTTTACCTCCCTGTCACTTAGCGGTTCGGCAAAAAGAGACCGATAGAATAAGTACTGGGCTTACAAAGAATAAGTCCTGGGGGTCGATTTGCTCGACTAAAGGCGGTGCTCCAGCATGGCCGCAGTCAAATGACTGAAACGAGTAAAAGAGACCGATAGAATAAGTACTAGGCTTACAAAGAATAAGTCCTGGGGTCGATTTGCTCGACTAAAGGCAGTGCTCCAGCATGGCCACAGTCAAATGACTGAAACAAGTAAAAGAGACCGATAGAATAAGTACTAGGCTTACAAAGAATAAGTCCTGGGGTCGATTTGCTCCTCGACTAAAGGCGGTGCTCCAGCATGGCCGCAGTCAAATGACTGAAACAAGTAAAAGAGTAAAAGAGTAAAGAGTAAGAGAATAGGCTTCGTCGTTTGGTGTGAATTGCTGGCTTCCGTTTGCTGGCCAGCAAAGCACCGTATCTTGCACTGTTTATCGTACACCTCTTTCTCAGAGAAATCGGATCACTGCTCGTAATTAAGAGATTTCATGTAGTGCTCATAAAGAAGTATAATTCAAAATATTTATGAGGTGAGGAAATGACAACATTGGTTCACATACAGTCAAAATGATGGAAATGATAACTTTGAACATGTTTCAGTGTTATTGGGCTTCTTTAGCGAAACATGAATCGCATAAGACTTGTAGAGATAGTAATGAGACATCGCTGAATATATGTACAACTAGCAGCATAGCCCGGCGTTGCCCGGGTATGTAAGAGCCCCTAGTAGGCAACGACTAATCCCAATCTAGTCCTTTCCCTCTAGGGAACGAAGGCGCATGTGTAGGTTGCAATGTCTTCTCTTCACTCGAATACTTCTGTGTATACGATGTTCCTAGCTGTCCCTTTGGGCGATAAAAAGGTCGAGTTGTGTCCCCTAGACAGAAAAATGTTGCATATAAAAAGCTTAGATCGACCCCATGTCGAATTTATCGATTTTTTTTCAGAACTGGGGGAACTTTTCAAAATTTTGACTGCGTTAGTTTGAATTATGACATTGGGCTATGGGTTGTGTCAGTTCATCAGAATCGTTGAAAGCCGTGGTCAGGGTGAGGGTACAACCTGAAAAACACACAGACACACAGACAGACAAACTGCCGTTTATATAGAGAGAGATACTGTATGTTTTAGGCTAGAGAAAGTCATATATTCTATGTCTTGAGTTGTTTATGTATAAACTAGGCAAAGATCTTTCCAAAGGTTTGAGAATCGGGAATCTCAGCAAAAAGTATTTCTATGCATTTAGTTGTGCAGCTGTGTGGGCTCTATTGCTTTCTGCACGTGAGGTTACACAGGATTAGATGCTCCATCCTAAGAAGTAATCTTTGTTTTTAGACTTCAAATTTTATAGGTTGCTCTATAGTAAAGTATCATTTCTTGAAACTAGGTTTCGGAATATGTGAAAATGTTGGTTATAGCATAGCTTGAAAGTGTTCACCGTAAAACTAAGTATGTTCTAGGGGACGTATTGATGTGTATTACACAATAAAAAGTATTTTTCGCCAAACAATTACCACCTAGTGAGCAAATACTACAACTGTTGTTTTTTTTTTCTCTCTCTCTCTCTCTCTCTTTCAGACACTCAGCCACCACGTGTTGACCGCTGCCCACGTTCGGTCACTGTTGTCAGCAATAAACCAGAAGTGATTGTCACCTGGGATGAGCCCCTTTTCAGCGACAACTCCAATGGTAAACTGCAAATCACCAAGACCCACGAACCCAACAGTTACTTCCAACAAGGGATCACAGATGTTATTTACCGAGCCTACGACAACTCGAAAAATGTTAACAACTGTACGATACAGATACACGTACTAGGTACTACCACCAAAACTATACAGCCACCGCAAACGTAGTAGTAGTAGTACTAGTAGTAGTTGTAATAGTAGTAGTGGTTGTAGTAGCAATTTTTGTTGTGTTTGTCGCTTTTACTTTTTGTATTTTTGTAATGTTGTTACTAATGTTTAGTTCCACCCTCACCCCACCCACCCTGAGCAGACCTGCAATCAAAGGCGTTCCAGTTATGACCATCCTGCCTTTCACTCAGAAATAGTGTATCTAGGACTACATTATTGAATGTGTCCTTCCTTGTTGTTTAGCCCTAGGTCAGTCTTGATCCAAAAGCAATGTAAGAGTCTCTGTGATCGCTTGATTTGCTAAAAATAACAGCCATAGTTTAAAATTACACTTTACCATGAAGAAACAAACGGTCACATTAAATGATGTGGGATTCGATATATGTACCCATAGAAAGGAGAGGTGGTCGTGGTTGGAACAGTTCTGTTGACATATCTGTTGGGTCAAAGGTGAGAACAATAATAACAACAGTATCACTACGATTACCAATACCACCATCACAACAACACACCACCAACACCACCACTAACACTACCATCTCCACTGTTGCCACAACTATCACTGTCACCATCACCGCCGCCACCACCATCACCACCACCACCACCACCACCACCACCACAGCCGCAGCCGCCACCACCACCGCCGCCACCTCCACCACCACCACCACAAAAACTACCAAAATCACCGCCACCAAAACCACCACCATCACCACCAAAACCACCACCACCACCACCACCACCACCAAAACCACCACCAAAACCGCCACCATCACCACCACTACCACCACCACCACCACCACCATCACCACCACCACCACTACACCATACACCACACCAAACCCACACCACCACCGCCACCACCACACACCACCACCACCAAAACCACCACCAAAACCGCCACCATCACCACCACCATCACCACATCACCACCACCACCACTACCACCACTACCACCACCACCACCACCACCACCAAAACCACCACCAAAACCGCCACCATCACCACCACTACCACCACCACCATCACCACCACCACCACTACCACCACTACCACCACCACCACCACCACCACCAAAACCACCACCACCGCCACCACCACCACCAAAACCACCACCAAAACCGCCACCATCACCACCACCATCGCCGCCGCCACCACCACCACCACCACCAAAACCACCACCATCTCCACCAAAACCGCCACCACCACCACCACCACCATCGCCGCCGCCACCAACACCATCGCCGCCGCCACAAACACCACCACCACCACCACCACCAAAACCACCACCACCATCTTCACCAAAACCGCCACCACCACCACCACCACCATCGCCGCCGCCACCACCACCGCCGCCACCTCCACCACCACCACCACCACAAAAACTACCAAAATCACCGCCACCAAAACCACCCCCACCAACAACAACACCACCACCACCAAAACCACCACCACCACCACCAAAACCACCACCAAAACCACCAAAACACCACCACCACACCACCACCAAAACCACCACCATCACCACCACTACCACCACCATCATTATTCCTACCACTACCGCAATAAGCTATAAACTACACTTAGTCGTTGAATGTGAAAGAAATTCGAGCAAAATTTCCCTCAAATCACAACCATGGAATCTTGGGAAAGGAAATAACAGACAGGATGGTCATGGGTGGAACCCCCTCCTACGTCTTACAGATCAGGGTGGCCTGACGCTAAACAAAGTGCAGGAGCATAAACCAGTGTTGTTGCGTGTGAGAAAGGGTGGTCACTTGTGGATTTAGTCAAATATTGTCCAATGATGTGATTGTTGTAGAGTTTTGTAGAGTTTTTGCTGCCTCTTTTACTCTTTTACTTGTTTCAGTCATTTGACTGCGGCCATGCTGGAGCACCGCCTTTAGTCGAGGAAATCGACCCCCAGGGCTTACTCTTTGCAAGCCTAGTACGGGGACGTAAACACACCAGCATCGGACACACACAAACACACACACACATATATACATATATACGACGGGCTTCTTTCAGTTTCCGTCTACCAAATCCACTCACAAGGCATTGGTCGGCCTGGGGCTATAGTAGAAGACATACTGGAGCACCGCCTTTAGTCGAGCAAATCGACCCCAAGGACTTATTCTTTGTAAGTCTAGTACTTACTCTATCGGTCTCTTTTGCCGAACCGCTAAGTTACGGGGACGTAAACACACCAGCATCAGTTGTCAAGCGATGCTGGGGGTACAAACACAGACACATAAACGTATACACACACATACATATATATACATATATACGACAGGCTTCTTTCAGTTTCTGTCTACCAAATCCACTCACAAGGCATTAGTCGGCCCAAGGCTATAGTAGAAGACACTTGCCCAAGGTGCCACGCAGTGGGACTGAACCCGGAACCATATGGTTGGTGAGCAAGCTACTTATCACACAGCCACTCCAACGCCTATACTCTTTTACTCTTTTACTTGTTTCAGTCATTTGACTGCGGCCATGCTGGAGCACCGCCTTTAGTCGAGGAAATCGACCCCAAGGACTTATTCTTTGTAAGCCTAGTACTTACTCTATCGGTCTCTTTTGCCGAACCGCTAAGTTACGGGGACGTAAACACACCAGCATCAGTTGTCAAGTGATGTTGGGGGGAACAAACACACGCACAAACACACACACACATACACACACACACAGACACACACACATATACATATATACGACAGGCTTCTTTCAGTTTCCATCTACCAAATCCACTCACAAGGCATTGGTCGGCCCGAGGTTATAGTAGAAGACACTTGCCCAAGGTGCCACGCGGTGGGACTGAACCCGGAACCATGTGGTTGGTAAGCAAGCTACTTACCACACAGCCACTCCTGTGCCTGTGGACTGTGATGACCTTTGCCCCACCTAAACAAATCATACAGGCCAATGTATGAAACCCCTGTGGTTCCAAGATACTTCATAATGGTACAAAAGGCTGTTCAACATTTTGAGAGATTTAAAGAGAAACCTTGCAACACCTCGAAGTAGGTTCTGCAGTTTCTGCCTGGGGCCGTCTACGTTGTTTACGCCAACCAAGCCGTTTGTAGATGTCGTGCGATTTGTAGAGGAGCTTCTAATCTGTATACGACGGGCTTCTTTCAGTTTCCATCTACCAAATCCACTCACAAGGCTTTGGTCGGCCCAAGGTTATAGTAGAAGACACTTGACCAAGGTGCCACGCAGTGGGACTGAACCCGGAACCATGGGGTTGGTAAGCAAGCTACTTACCACACAGCCACTCCTGTGCCTGTGGACTTTGATGACCTTTGCCCCACCTAAACAAATCATACAGGCCAATGTATGAAACCCCTGTGGTTCCAAGATAGTTCATAATGGTACAAAAGGCTGTTCAACATTTTGAGAGATTTAACCCATTAGTGTTTAAACTGGCCATATCTGGCCGAAGTTTTTTTTACCTATTTTATGTTTAAACTGATCAGATCAGGGCTCTCACACCTAACCTATATTGACATTATAGAAATAAACAATCACATCATTGAAACCTCAAAAC